>NW_027402357.1:0-1225 GCF_003265705.2 Callorhinus ursinus
GTATTTATTTTTTACAAATCCTCCATTTATCTGTTGACATGTGTGTATAGGATTCTGCCATGTAAAATTTCTCAATTTTTATGCAGCCGATTGTGACTGTTGACAGCACCTGAGCTTCCAGTCTTGGACGTGTCCCTGCCATCTGAGTCTAGGTGGACCTTCCTAGATTTCTTCTGGGAAAGCCCCTGCCCCCCTCCCAAAAAAAGAGAGCCTTGTCTTTTCTGAAACTTTAATTAAGTTTGAAATAGGAGAAATAGGAAAGATATGAAATTGTTGCTTCAATATTATTCTATAATCCTGTATCAAGATGCTGTTGAGAATTGCCGGAAAACCAGCGTTTTGACAGAACTTTGACAAGAAGAATTGGTTTGGCAGGTTTTCCACAGTGGGCGTCGGCTTCAACACCTCCCAGCACCCATCCCTCTTCTCTGGACAATGGCACCCCCAAATTTTTTGCAGAAATTGATGCTTTCTGGCCATCGAGGGCATTCTGTATTTGACCCATTGGCATCCCTCCCAACACTGGCTCCCTGTACAGCCAAGTGCGCTGGGCTGCTCTCCTGAGCTGAGTGGGGGCACTGAAGGGGCCAGGACCATTGTTTCCAGGCCCTCGCCTCTCCTCTTTGCCTCCAGGTGGCATATTTCTCAGAAGTGACTTGGCAGGCCCTGGCTGGAGCATCCTCCACACAAGTATTTCTTGTTCTGGGTACTTCGTGGCTCTCAGTCACTAGCACTTTAGAGATGCATTGATATTTAACAGTCGGTGTCTGCGTACCAGGCCTGGGTCCAGGACAAATACTCGGCAGGCTTTGGCAGCGCGGTGGAGCTCATTTGGCTTGAACTTGGGAGAAGGCAGGTGACTCCAGGCTTACAGCAGACCTGGACCAGGTTAATTTGGTTCTTGATGCGCAGTCGGAATCAATCCTAGAATCCCTTGCAGGGAATGGGATGGACACTGGCTAAGGAGCTCTTTCTCAGGGCTGCCCCTTGTGTGGTTGGGTGAGAGTGGGCAGAATAAAGGCATCAGGCATGTAGGGACAGTGGTGCTTTGTGGCTGTGACTCCAGGGTCCCAGCCCCCGGCACCAGGGGAAATGTTCCCAGAATGTGATAATGAAGTGTGTGCCCACGGAGCCAGGGGGAGCCCATGGTCTCTGTATTTTGACATTGGGTTTTCACATTGAAAGCTGTTTACAAGACAAGTTCAGTCCAAATATTTGCATTACC
>NW_027402357.1:1235-3455 GCF_003265705.2 Callorhinus ursinus
GAGACTTGGCCCCAGAATCCACAATGGCCTGGGCTGGGGGCCGCCAGGTGACGGGATCCAGGCGAGGGACAAACATTGGCCTGGACTGCTCAGGAGGATGGCATCCTGCCATGATCTCGCCCTGCCACGCCGGGTGGAATTCACAACCAAACCGGCCTAGTGTCTTGCTTCCTGGACCTTACCCCTCCAAGCATATCGAGCTTTGAAGAGCAATTAGTGAATAATTTGACATCTTTCCTGAGAGTTCTCGGGTCACAAAAGCTAAATAAACTCCTCTTGCCTTCCAAACAGAGTAATAACCACCAGAGCCAAATCTCCTGGCATAAACAGGGAGAAAGAAAGAAAAAAGGAAGAGCCATCTCTGTTTTGTTTTTTTTTTTAAGATTTGCAGAGAATTTTTAAAATAAACCCCAAGGAGGGGAGGTGGTGGGAGGCACAGCCACTGCCCCCTGGCAGCGCCAGCCAGTGCCAGCTCAATTTCAGGGGTGGCTGTGCTCATCTTTAAGCTCTGCTTTTGCCCAGCAGCTGAAACATGGAAATTCTAGATGGAAGCTTGATGTGGGAAGTCCTGAGGTTACCCTGAGCTTGGAGGTGAGGCCCGTGGGCACCACAGGGATGGGCTCATCTCTGCCGCTGGACTTTCCCTGATGTCCTGGACTGAGCAGCTAAAGGTCCTGTCAAGCCTTCACGAAGGAGTCCCTTTGATGCTCTGTGCACCCGCAAGGCCGGCTGGATTTCACAGCATCTCCCTTTGCATTCCTCTCTGAGAAGCCATGTGGTCAAATAGCGAAGGATGTGGGCTCTTGTGTGGGACACAGCTGAGCCCAAGTGCCCATTTTGGCACCGGCTGGCTGTGTTTCCCAGACTCCACCATATCCACAAACCCCTGAGTCCTGCTTTGTGAGTATCCAGTGACCACTGACTCGTCAGCTTAAGACAGCAGAAGCTTACTGTCTCAGTTCTGGAGGTCAGAAGTCAGAAACCAGGGTGTCAGCAGGGCCATCTTTGCTCTGATGGCCTCGGGGAGATGCCTTCCTTGACCCCCCCTTAGACTCTGGTGGCGGCTGGCATCCTGGGACTTCTCGGCCGGTGCCTGTACAGCTTCCGTCTCTGCCTCCCTTCACACCTTCTTCCTTCTGTGTGCCTTCATGGCCAGAATTCTCCCTTCTCGTAAGGACACCGTTCTTTGGGTGAGGGCCCACCTCAAATCAGTATGACCTTATCTTCACCTGATTACATCTGCAAAGACCCTATTTCCAAGTGAGGTCACATTCTGAGGTTTCGGGTGGACAAGACGTGCTTGGGGGGGCATATTCCACCCAGTAGATGCACCTTCAAGTTTTTACATGGCTTGAGAGAGCTGATTGTGCACCTCGCTTCCCAATTCTGCAGTGATGATACATTTATGTATCCACCTGACTGGGCCACAGGGACCCAGATAACCGGCACTTTTTTTCTGGGTGTGTCTATGGGGGTGTTTCCAGAAGAGATTAACAATTGAGTCCTTAGACTGAATCAAGCCGATGGCCACCCCCATGTGGATGGGCATCATGCCATCCTTTGAGGGTCTGAATAGAACAAAAAGGCAGAGAGTGAATTCTCTTTGTCTGCCTGACTGTGAGCTGGGACATGAGTCTTCTGCCCTTCTTCCCTGAGACTGGAAATTATACCTGTGAATCTCATGGTTCTAGAACTTCAGACTCAGACTGGAACTATCCCACCAGCTTTCCTGGGACACCAGCTTGCAGGTGGCAGACTGTGGGACTTTCTCCATAATTCAGCCTTCATAACCACATGAGCCAATTTCTCATAAATCTCTTGAATAGGATAAATAATAGGATAAATAGAAAGGCATAATAGGATAAATAATATATATGTATCTTATCTTCTATTGGTCTGTTTCTCTGGAGAACCCTAATTAATACATTTGTGTTCAGTGATCTGTGTGAACAGCTTGAAATTGGCCAGGGTGAGAGTATTTACCCCAGAGAAATGTGTAGTTGCTGCAAGTTGGGTGTTTTGTTTTTTTTTTTTCCTCCTGGGCAGCCAGTCGTTAAACAGTTCCCTCACACCACTGAACAACTTGAGAATTCCTGAGATACTCTTTGCTCAACATTTTCTTCTAAAAAATTCACATTTAAAAAATATGAAAAATAAGTTTATTTTGCAAAGACAACTTTGTTCTGCGGGCTCTCGTTTGCTGGCCTCTGGTCTAAAGTT
>NW_027402358.1:0-992 GCF_003265705.2 Callorhinus ursinus
AAAAAGGCTTCATTTACGAAGATGTAGACAGTTGAACGTGTACAGGACCTAAAGGGTTGGATTTACTTATTTTATGGCATTTCCACCTTGATCGTGTGACTTTTCTAGTTAAAAATGTTAGTACCGGGGGCGGAGCAAGATGGCGGAGGAGAAGGAGACCTGGATTTCGTCTGGTCTCAGGAATGCAGCTGAATAGGGATCAAACCATTCTGAACACATACGAACTCAACAGGAGATCGAAGAGGAGAGTAGCAACAACTCTGAACAGAGAAGCGATCACTTACTGGAAGGTAGGACGTGCGGAGAAGTGAATCTGAGGCGATATTCAGGAGGATAGACGGCGGGGGAGGGGGCCTCCGCCGGCCGCTTCTGGCAAGTGCTAGAGCCGCGGAGCACAAAATCGGACCTTTTAGAAGTCGGCTCCGCTGAGGGACGTGGCTCCAGCGGCTAAGCGGGGGTGGAACCCTCGCGGGACAGTGTGGTCTCAGGACCCTCGGGGTCACAGAAAGACTGGGGGTGCCTGAGTGAGCCAGAGCTCCCAGGTATCAGAGCGGGGAAGCCGGCTGCAGAGACAGAGCTGAGGCGCGGGCTCTCAGCTCAGGGCTGCCATAAACTGTGATCCGCGGCCCAGTCGGGGCACGGCTCCTCCAGCAGGGACCCAAAAAGCGGCAGAGCCGGGGAGACTCCCCTTCCTCCCCCGGGAGGAGCGGCGCAGAAGTACACCGCAGGGATCTGCTGAGTATGGAGACTCCACACGGGGTCAGGTGCCAGAGATAGCAACGCTCGGTCACAGGCCGGGTGAGCACGGAGTGCGGCCGGAGACCAGGGAGACGGGAGTGACTGCTTTTCTCTGGGGGCGCACTGAGGAGCGGGGCCCCGAGTTCTCAGCTCCTCCGGGCGGAGATTGGGAGGCCACCATTTTCGCCCTGGTCCTCCAAAGCTGTACCGAGAGCTTGCAGGGAACAAAAGCTCCTGAGAGCAAACCCGAGCAG
>NW_027402358.1:1092-3451 GCF_003265705.2 Callorhinus ursinus
ATCCCTTCATAGTAGTTACCCTTATTTTTGGCATATATATATATAAGCTGTTCTCTCTTTAAAATTTTGAGATGCAATTTCTTCTAACATATCAAAATATACCCTAAATCACTAGTGTATGGCTTTGTTCTAGTCTCCTGCCTGATCACATTCTCTCCCTTTTTCCTTTTTTTCTTTCTTAAATCTTCTTTCCTTTTTCAAACAACTTCTTATCTTATCAAGTCCTTTTATAAAATCTTTTATAATTTTTATCTTTACAGTCATCTTCCATCCCTTCATTGTATCAACCCTTATTTGTACATATATGTCTTTCTTCCTTTAAAATTTTAGGGGGCACTTTTTTCTAACAGACCAAAATACGCCCAAAATCTCATGTGTGGCACTGATCTATGCACTAGCCTGATCATATTTGATCATATTCTGCTTTTTTTGTATTGTTCTGTTTTTGTTTTTATCTTTTTTTCTTTTTTTTTCTCTTTCTTTTTTCTTTCTTTCCCTTTCTTTTCCCCTGGTCTCAGGTCTTTTCTGATTTGCATACAGTATATTTGCTTGGGACGTTGTTAACCTGTTAGCATTCTGTTCTCTCATTCATCTATTCTCCTCTGGACAAAATGACAAGACGAAAAAAATCACCTCAGCAAAAATAACAAGAGGTAGTACCATCAGCCAGGGACCTACTCAATACGGACATTAGTACAATGTCGGATCTGGAGTTCAGAATCATGACTTTAAAGATACTAGCTGGGCTTGAAAAAGCGTGGAAGTTATTAGAGAAACCCTTTCTGGAGAAATAAAAGAACTGAAATCTAACCAAGTCGAAATCAAAAAGGCTAGTGATGAGGGGCAATCAAAAATGGGGGCACTAAATGCTAGGATAAATGAGGCAGAAGAGAGAATCAGCAATATAGAAGACCAAATGATGAAAAATAAAGAGGCTGAGAAAAAGAGAGAGAAACAACTACAGGATCATGAGGGCAGAATTCGAGAGATAAGTGATATGATAAGACGAAACAACATTAGAATAATTGGGATCCCAGAAGAAGAGAGAGAGAGAGGGGCAGAAGGTATATTGGAGCAAATAATAGCAGAGAACTTCCCTAATGTGAGGAAGGAAACAGGCATCAAAATCCAGGAGGCACAGAGAACCCCTCTCAAAATCAATAAAAATAGGTCAACACCCCGACATCTAATAGTAAAACTTACGAGTCTCACAGACAAAGAGAAAATACTGAAAGCAGCTCGGGAGAAGAGATATGTAACCTATAATGGTAGAAACATTAGACTGGCAACAGAGCTATCCACAGAGACCTGGCAGGCCAGAAAGGACTGGCATGATATATTCAGAGCACTAAACGAGAAAAATATGCAGCCAAGAATACTATATCCAGCTAGGCTGTCATTGAAAATTGAAGGAGAGATAAAAAGCTTCCAGAACAAACAAAAACTAAAGGAATTTGCAAACACGAAACCAGCCCTCCAAGAAATATTGAAAGGGGTCCTCTAAGCAAAGAGAGAGCCTAAAAGCAGCAAAGATCAGAAAGGAACACAGACAACATACAGTTAACAGTCACCTCACAGGCAATACAATGGCACTAAATTCATACCTTTCAATAGTTACCCTGAATGTAAATGGGCTAAATGCCCCAATCAAAAGACACAGGCTATCAGATTGGATTAAAAAACAAGACCCATTAATATGCTGTCTGCAAGAGACTCATTTTGGACCCAAAGACAACCCAGATTGAAAGTGAGGGGGTGGAAAACCATTTACCATGCTAATGGACACCAAAAGAAAGCTGGGGTGGCAATCCTTGTATCAGACAAATTAGATTTTAAAGCAAAGACTGTAATAAGAGATGAGGAAGGACACTATATCCTACTTAAAGGGTCTATCCAACCAGAAGATCTAACAATTGTAAATATCTATGCCCTGAACATGGGAGCAGCCAATTATATAAGGCAATTAATAACAAAAGCAAAGAAACACATTGGCAACAATACAATAATAGTGGGGGACTTTAACACTCCCCTGACTGAAATGGACAGATCATTTAAGCAAAAGATCAACAAGGAAATAAAGACTTTAAATGACACACTGGACCAAATGGACTTCACAGACATATTCAGAACATTCCATCCCAAAGCAACGGAATACACATTCTTCTCTAGTGCCCATGGAACATTCTCCAGAATTGATCACATCCTAGGTCACAAATCAGGTCTCAACAGGTACCAAAAGATTGGGATCATTCCCTGCATATTTTCAGACCACCACGCTTTGAAACTAGAACTCAATCACAAGAGGAAAGTCGGAAAGAACTCAAATACATGGAGGCTAAAGAGCATCCTACTAAAGAAT
>NW_027402359.1:0-2479 GCF_003265705.2 Callorhinus ursinus
ACCATTTCTTTTCCAGTAGAGGTCTTAATAAAGTCTGATCCTGCCATCATTTTGATCATACTGGCTTTATAGACATGAGTAAGAGATCCAAGTTCTCCTGTTGCTAAGATGGTTTTGAGATGAGCCTCCCCACAGGCCTTGCGAAACTGACGAATCTCATCACACAGGGCTTCCCGCTGGCCGGTCAGCACCAAGGTCCTATTAATCACTACATCGATCTCCGTAACTCCATTTTCCACAGCCAATCTGATCTCTTCCAATCGTGTTTTTAAATGAGTCTGTCCAGGGCGCCTGGGTGGCTCAGCTGGTTGGGCGACTGCCTTCCTCTCAGGTCATGATTCTGGAGTCCTGATATCGAGTCCCACATCGGGGTCCCTGCTCAGCAGGGAGTCTGCTTCTCCCTCTGACCCTCTTCCCTCTCGTGCTATCTCTCATTCTCTGTCTCAAATAAATAAATAAATAAATAAATAAATAAATAAATAAATGAGTCTGTCCAGCTGGAAAGCCAGTGGACTCGGAAGCCACTGGGATGGTACAGCCCGGGGCCTTCAGTTCTTTACCCGCATCACACACCCGCGTGGGTAGACATAAACTGCAGTGGTCATAAGGCCTTTCTCACACATATTGAAACTTTTTAAGAGAGCTTCCCGGATCGGATACTTGGCTTTATAACAGAGCCTTTGAACATTGGAAGATGTGTCATCGTCTGAAAGTGTAGTAAGACCTATAGGTAATGGCTTTCAGGAGCTAAGCAGCTTGCCACTCCTTTTTCACGGTTCTGTAAGCCTGGATTTGTTCTGCATGTCTCAGAACTGTGGGTTGATTCATTTCTTACTTTTATTCCTAGATTTTGTTTTCTTGATGCAATTGTAAATGGCATTGTTTTCTTATTTTCTCTTTGTGGAAGTTTGTCGTCACTATACAGAAATGCAACAAGTTGGGACACCTGGTGGCTTAGTCAGTTTAAGTGTCTGTCTTTGACTCAGGTCACAATCCCAGGGTCCTGGCATTGAGACCCTCATTGGGCTCCCTCCTCAGTGGGGCGTCGGTTTACCGTCCCCTTCTGCTGCTCACCCTGCTTGTGCTGTTTCTCTCTCTCTGTCAAATAAATAAATAAAATCTTAAAAAAAAAGAAGTGCAACAGGCCTCTGTATATTGCCTTTGTATCCTGCAGCTTTAATGAATTTATTTATTCTAAGAGTTTCTGGTGGAATCTTTAGGGATTTCTATATATAGTATGTTATTTGCAAATAGTGACAGTTTTCCTATTTGGATTTCATCTTTTCTTATCTTTTCTTTTCTTTCTTTTCTTTCTTTCATTCTTTCACTTTCTTTCTTTCTTTCTTTCTTTCTTTCTTTCTTTCTTTCTTTCTTTCTTTTTTTCTTTCTTTCTTTCTTTCAATTCTTTATTTGTCTAAATGCTTTGGCTAGGGCTGTCAATACTATGTTGAATGAAAGTGATGAGAGCGGAAATCTTTATCTTGTTCTTGATCTTAGTGGAAAAGTTTTCAGCTTTTCACCCTTGAGTATGATTTTAGCTGTGAGCTTTTCATATATGGTCTATGTTCGCTCTATACCCAGATGGTTTAGAGTTTCTATCATACATGCATATCGAAACTTGTCAAGTGTTCTTCCTGCATCTATTGTAGTAATCATATGATTTTTATTTTTATTTTTTAAGATGGTGTATCCTGATGTTTGATGTGCAGATGTGCAAACATCCTTGCATCCCTGGAATAAATCCCACTTGATTGTGTTGTGTGATTCTCCCGATGTATTGTTGAATTCAGTTTGCTTAAAATTTGTTGAGGATTTTGGCATCTATGTACATGGGGGAAATTGGCCTTTCCTTTTCTTTTCCCATCCCCCACCCCCCTCCCCTCTAGAACCTTCAGTTTGTTTTTCAGAGTCCATCTTCTCTCATGGTTCCTCTCCCCCTCCGACTTACTCCCCTTCATTCTCCCCCTCCTGCTATCTTCTTCTTCTTTCTTTTTTCTTAACATATATTGCGTTATTTCATTCAGAAGTACAGATCTGTGATTCAACAGTCTTGTACAATTCACAGTTCTCACCATAGCACATACCCTACCCAATGACTATCACCCAGCCACACCATCCCTCCCACCCCCAACCATTCCAGGAACACTCAGATTGTTTCCTGAGATTAAGAATTCCTCATATCAGTGAGATCATATGATACATGTCTTTCTATGATTGACTTATTTCACTCAGCATAACACCCTCCCATTCCATCTACGTCGTTGCAATTGGCAAGATCTCATTCCTTTTAATGGAGGCATAATATTCCATTGTGTACATATACCACTGCTTCTTTATCCATTCATCTGGAGATGGACATCTTGGCCCTTTCCACAGTTTCGCTATTGTGGACATTGCTGCTATAAACATCTGGGTGCACATACCCCTTCGGATCCCTACCTTTGTATCTTTGTGGTAAATACCCAGTAGTGCAATTGCT
>NW_027402359.1:2579-3451 GCF_003265705.2 Callorhinus ursinus
TTCTCCACATCCCCGCCAACATCTGTTGTTTCCTGACTTGTTAGTTTTAGCCATTCTGACTGGTGTGGTTTTGATTTGGCTGTCCCTGATGCCAAGCAATTTGGAACAATTTTTCATGTGTCTGTTGGCCATTTGGATGTCTTCTTTGGAAAAATGTCTGTTCATGTCTTCTGCCCATTTCTTGATTGGATTATTTGTTCTTTGGGGGTTGAGTATGATAAGTTCTTTATAGATTTTGGATAATAGCCCTTTATCTGAGATGTCATTTGCAAATATTTTCTCCCATCCTGTCAGTTGTCTTTTGGTTTTGTGGACTGATTCTTTTGCTATGCAAAAGCTTTTTATCTTGATGAAATCCCAATAGTTCATTTTTGCCCTTGCTTCCCTTGCCTTTCGCGAAATTTCTAGGAAGTAGTTGCAGCGGCTGCGTTCAAAGAGGTTGCTGCTTGTGTTCTCCATTAGAATTTTGATGGACTCCTGTCTCGCCTTTAGGTCTTTCAACCATTTGGAGTCTATTTTTGTGTGTGGTGTAAGGAAATGGTACAGTTTCAGACTTCTTCATGTGGCGGTCCAAAACTCCCAGCACCATTTGTTGAAGAGACTCTCTTTTTCCATTGGACATTCTTTCCTGCTTTGTCGAAGACGAGTTGACCATAGAGTTGAGGGTCCATTACTGGGCTCTCTATTCTGTTCCATTGTTCTATGTGTCTCTTTTTGTGCCAGTAGCATTCTGTCTCGATGATGACAGCTTTGTAATAGAGCTGGAGTCTGGAATTTTGATGCCGCCAGCTTTGCTTTTCTTTTTCAATATTCCTCAATCTATTCGGGGTCTCTTCTGGTTCCATACAAATTTTGGATTATTTGTTCTATTT
>NW_027402360.1:0-3432 GCF_003265705.2 Callorhinus ursinus
GCGGGCATCCATCAAAATAGAAGTTAACTTTTGGTGTGTGCCCATCCCAGGTGGAAGAATCAGTGGGGGTGCTGGTGCGGAATTGAGGGGATAAGGTGGGAAGTCCATTTGCCAGTAACGGTGATATGAGAGTTTGCCCCCCTTGCCTGGCTGGGCAAGCTAGAGGCAGTGCGGAGGAACAGCACACCAGGTAGTAGAAGACCGGGACTGATTAGGGCCAGGAAAACCATGATGAAATGCGCTCAGGAGTAGACAGCAGAGGGCCAGTAAAATTGGGATCTGTGACCTTAGGTAGAGAGAGCCATCATGGCTAACCCTTTAGCAGATGAAACCCGTGGACAAGCAAATGCAGTAATACACCCTAGGGACACCCAATAAACAATGACAGTAGCAAGCATCTGGGGGAAAGTCCAGTCAGGAGGGGCAAGAGCGTAGAGTCCGACTCCCAAGATGAGGGAAATCATGCCGATGAGAGGCAGGGACCATGGTGAACAGGTGTCCATCAATCGGTGGGGTCTCGTTGAAGGTGAAGCCGTAGTGGGTTCCTGAAGTCTGTCTGGACTCTCTACTGGCACGGCTCCTCGTCCAATTGATGAGCTTTCTTCACTCTGGAGTGGTGGACCCACGGGGTGACACCCGAGACCTTGAGGGCAATAGGGGCGTTTAAAACAACAGTGTGGGGCCCTGTCCACTGTGGTTTGAGGGAGTCTTTCTTCCAATCTTTGACCCAAACTGAGTGCTCTGTCTGGAAGGAGTGTACGTGAGATCCTAAGGAGATTGGGGCCCTTTCAATGGTGTAATTTTGTAATTTCTTTAGGGTGGCCCCCAGGGCCTGAAGCTGCTCCTGTATCCCTTTATCTCGAACCCAATGCAAGTTTCCTGGAAGGCTTCCCAAGTACAGGGAGGCTATCCATATGTTAATTCAAATGGGGAGAAACCTAATGTCCCAGGTGTGCAGCGAGTATGCAGGAGAACCAGGGGTAGTAGATCTGGCCATGGAGGGTTAGTCTACTGACAAAACTTTGCTAAGCATCCCTTACGGTGCAATTCATTTGCTCTACTTTCCCTGAACTTTGGGGCCGGTAATTGGTGTGGAGTCTCCAGGTGATATTGAGAGATTTATTCAAGACCTGTGCAATGTCGGTCACAAATGCAGGTACATTGTCACTATGGATTGTTAATGGCAGGCCGACCTGGGGCACGATATTCCACAAGAGGACATTAGCTACTTCCCAGCTTTGCTCTATCCAAGTTGGGAAGGCTTTGACCCACCAAGAGTATGCACATACCATTACTAGGAGACATCTGAACCCCCTGCTTGGTGGCACATCTGTGAGGTCTACCTCTAGTTCTTCGAAGGGCGTTGGTCCCATCCTCTAGACACCTGATGGGAGCCGTGGTGCAGACCGAGCATTAAATTTAGCACATGTTATGCAACATTCACTCGTTGCTCGGCATAGTGCTGGCAGCTGACTGATGTAGTAGGGCTTCCAGAGAAGGGCCTCTAATTCAGTTTTTCTCAGATGAGTGAGTTGGTGGTATTCCTTGACTAGATGCCCTCCAGTTGCTTTTGGAACAAAGATGTGCCCATCTGGCATCACCCACCATCCCTTTTCAGTCAGGGTGGCACCCTCAGCCATGGCCCATTCTTTTTCCTTTTTAGTGTAACTGTATGGAGGGACTTCTTCCGGGGGTGTTAGGGCCATGGTGAGGGAAGGGGCTCTGTCCATGTCCTCACTGGCTGTAGTCTTGGCTGCCTCATCTGCCAGACAATTTCCCTATGCTATGGGGCTGTCTCCTTTCTGGTGTCCCTTACAGTGCAGGATTGCTACTTCTTTGGAAGCTAGATGGCTTCGAGGAGTCTCAGTATCTCCTCCTTGTTCTTGATAGCTTTTCCTGCTGTGCTTAGGAGGCCCCTTTCCTTGTAGATGACTCCATGTATATGTACAGTAGCAAAGGTGTGCCAAGAGTCAGTATAGATGTTGACATGTTTCCCTTCACCGAGGGTGAGGGCTCGGACTAAGGCCTATAATTCAGCCCGTTGAGCTGGCCAACCACCTGGTAATGCCTTAGCTTCTAGGACTTCAGTGGTTGTAGTTACTACATAACCCACTTTCCGGACACCCTCTTGTAGGTAACTGCTGCCGTCACTTAACAGCGTGAGCTCTGGATTCTTTAAGGCTTGATCCCGCAGATCTGGATGGCTCTCGTAGACTTCATCCATCAACTCAGAGCAGTCATGGTCTGGTTTCCCCTCTTTTGTAGGGAGAAGCGTTGCTTGATTTAATGTCCTTACTGTTTCGAGGGTGACTTGCAGGTCTTCCCAGAGGAACCCTTGGTATTGTGCTAGATGACAGTTGGAAAGGAAACGGTGTCCCTGTGCATTCATGAGGGACACAACAGCATGAAGGACCTTGATGTTAGGTTCTTGACCCAGGGTAAGTCTGTCCTCCTCCTTGAAGAGTAGGACTGTGGCTGCCAGCACCCTGGGGCATGGCGGCCATCCCTCCGCCATGGGGTCCAGCTTATTTGACAGGTAAGTAACTGGCCATTGCCAGGGTCCAACAGTCTGGGTGAGTACCCCAAGCGCTATTTTTACCTTTTCATGCACAAAGAGATTGAAGGGTTTTTCTACATCTGGTGGACCCAGGGCTGGAGCCTGCCCCAGGGTGGACTTTATCTCTGTGAAATCGGCTTCTGCTTCCTCAGTCCAAGTAGGGTGTTCTCGATCTGGTCCCCCTAAGAGATCATACAGTGGTCTTGCCATTGCCGAGAATCCAGGGATCCAGCTGTGGCAGAATCCTGCAGGCCCCATAAATTCTCATAGGCCCGTTTTTGTCTGGGGCTGTGGCAGGCAGATGATGACCCTTTTCCCCTCTGGCCCTAGTTCTCTTTTCCCTTGGGTGAGGAGGAAACCAAGGTGGCAGACCTGTTGTTGGCAGATTTGTGCCTTCTTCCATGAGGCTCGTTACCCCGAGTCTGACAGGAGCTGTAGGAGGGCCTTTGTGCCTTTTGTGCAGGCTTCTTGTGTGTAACTGGCAAGGAGGAGGTCATCTACATACTGGAGGAGGGGGCATCATGTGGCCCCTCTTGGGAAGCAGGCAAGGTCCATGGCCAGTGCTTCCCCAAAGAGGGTTGGTGAGTTTTTTAAACCACTGCAGGAGGCGCGTCCAAGTCAGTTGCATCTGGCACCCTGTATCAGGTTCAGACCATTCAAAGGCAAATAGTGGCTGGCTCTGGAGAGCTAAGCAGAGGCAGAAAAGGCATCCTTGAAATCTAGGCAAGTGAACCATCTGGCTGAACCTGGGATTTGGCCGAGGAGGGTGTATGGATTTGGGACCAGTGGGTGCAGGTAGATGGTCACCTTGTTGGTGGCCTTAGGTCTTAAACTGGTCGGTATCCCCTTCCTAGATTCTTGACTGGCAGGAGTGG
>NW_027402361.1:0-3432 GCF_003265705.2 Callorhinus ursinus
GCGGGCATCCATCAAAATAGAAGTTAACTTTTGGTGTGTGCCCATCCCAGGTGGAAGAATCAGTGGGGGTGCTGGTGCGGAATTGAGGGGATAAGGTGGGAAGTCCATTTGCCAGTAACGGTGATATGAGAGTTTGCCCCCCTTGCCTGGCTGGGCAAGCTAGAGGCAGTGCGGAGGAACAGCACACCAGGTAGTAGAAGACCGGGACTGATTAGGGCCAGGAAAACCATGATGAAATGCGCTCAGGAGTAGACAGCAGAGGGCCAGTAAAATTGGGATCTGTGACCTTAGGTAGAGAGAGCCATCATGGCTAACCCTTTAGCAGATGAAACCCGTGGACAAGCAAATGCAGTAATACACCCTAGGGACACCCAATAAACAATGACAGTAGCAAGCATCTGGGGGAAAGTCCAGTCAGGAGGGGCAAGAGCGTAGAGTCCGACTCCCAAGATGAGGGAAATCATGCCGATGAGAGGCAGGGACCATGGTGAACAGGTGTCCATCAATCGGTGGGGTCTCGTTGAAGGTGAAGCCGTAGTGGGTTCCTGAAGTCTGTCTGGACTCTCTACTGGCACGGCTCCTCGTCCAATTGATGAGCTTTCTTCACTCTGGAGTGGTGGACCCACGGGGTGACACCCGAGACCTTGAGGGCAATAGGGGCGTTTAAAACAACAGTGTGGGGCCCTGTCCACTGTGGTTTGAGGGAGTCTTTCTTCCAATCTTTGACCCAAACTGAGTGCTCTGTCTGGAAGGAGTGTACGTGAGATCCTAAGGAGATTGGGGCCCTTTCAATGGTGTAATTTTGTAATTTCTTTAGGGTGGCCCCCAGGGCCTGAAGCTGCTCCTGTATCCCTTTATCTCGAACCCAATGCAAGTTTCCTGGAAGGCTTCCCAAGTACAGGGAGGCTATCCATATGTTAATTCAAATGGGGAGAAACCTAATGTCCCAGGTGTGCAGCGAGTATGCAGGAGAACCAGGGGTAGTAGATCTGGCCATGGAGGGTTAGTCTACTGACAAAACTTTGCTAAGCATCCCTTACGGTGCAATTCATTTGCTCTACTTTCCCTGAACTTTGGGGCCGGTAATTGGTGTGGAGTCTCCAGGTGATATTGAGAGATTTATTCAAGACCTGTGCAATGTCGGTCACAAATGCAGGTACATTGTCACTATGGATTGTTAATGGCAGGCCGACCTGGGGCACGATATTCCACAAGAGGACATTAGCTACTTCCCAGCTTTGCTCTATCCAAGTTGGGAAGGCTTTGACCCACCAAGAGTATGCACATACCATTACTAGGAGACATCTGAACCCCCTGCTTGGTGGCACATCTGTGAGGTCTACCTCTAGTTCTTCGAAGGGCGTTGGTCCCATCCTCTAGACACCTGATGGGAGCCGTGGTGCAGACCGAGCATTAAATTTAGCACATGTTATGCAACATTCACTCGTTGCTCGGCATAGTGCTGGCAGCTGACTGATGTAGTAGGGCTTCCAGAGAAGGGCCTCTAATTCAGTTTTTCTCAGATGAGTGAGTTGGTGGTATTCCTTGACTAGATGCCCTCCAGTTGCTTTTGGAACAAAGATGTGCCCATCTGGCATCACCCACCATCCCTTTTCAGTCAGGGTGGCACCCTCAGCCATGGCCCATTCTTTTTCCTTTTTAGTGTAACTGTATGGAGGGACTTCTTCCGGGGGTGTTAGGGCCATGGTGAGGGAAGGGGCTCTGTCCATGTCCTCACTGGCTGTAGTCTTGGCTGCCTCATCTGCCAGACAATTTCCCTATGCTATGGGGCTGTCTCCTTTCTGGTGTCCCTTACAGTGCAGGATTGCTACTTCTTTGGAAGCTAGATGGCTTCGAGGAGTCTCAGTATCTCCTCCTTGTTCTTGATAGCTTTTCCTGCTGTGCTTAGGAGGCCCCTTTCCTTGTAGATGACTCCATGTATATGTACAGTAGCAAAGGTGTGCCAAGAGTCAGTATAGATGTTGACATGTTTCCCTTCACCGAGGGTGAGGGCTCGGACTAAGGCCTATAATTCAGCCCGTTGAGCTGGCCAACCACCTGGTAATGCCTTAGCTTCTAGGACTTCAGTGGTTGTAGTTACTACATAACCCACTTTCCGGACACCCTCTTGTAGGTAACTGCTGCCGTCACTTAACAGCGTGAGCTCTGGATTCTTTAAGGCTTGATCCCGCAGATCTGGATGGCTCTCGTAGACTTCATCCATCAACTCAGAGCAGTCATGGTCTGGTTTCCCCTCTTTTGTAGGGAGAAGCGTTGCTTGATTTAATGTCCTTACTGTTTCGAGGGTGACTTGCAGGTCTTCCCAGAGGAACCCTTGGTATTGTGCTAGATGACAGTTGGAAAGGAAACGGTGTCCCTGTGCATTCATGAGGGACACAACAGCATGAAGGACCTTGATGTTAGGTTCTTGACCCAGGGTAAGTCTGTCCTCCTCCTTGAAGAGTAGGACTGTGGCTGCCAGCACCCTGGGGCATGGCGGCCATCCCTCCGCCATGGGGTCCAGCTTATTTGACAGGTAAGTAACTGGCCATTGCCAGGGTCCAACAGTCTGGGTGAGTACCCCAAGCGCTATTTTTACCTTTTCATGCACAAAGAGATTGAAGGGTTTTTCTACATCTGGTGGACCCAGGGCTGGAGCCTGCCCCAGGGTGGACTTTATCTCTGTGAAATCGGCTTCTGCTTCCTCAGTCCAAGTAGGGTGTTCTCGATCTGGTCCCCCTAAGAGATCATACAGTGGTCTTGCCATTGCCGAGAATCCAGGGATCCAGCTGTGGCAGAATCCTGCAGGCCCCATAAATTCTCATAGGCCCGTTTTTGTCTGGGGCTGTGGCAGGCAGATGATGACCCTTTTCCCCTCTGGCCCTAGTTCTCTTTTCCCTTGGGTGAGGAGGAAACCAAGGTGGCAGACCTGTTGTTGGCAGATTTGTGCCTTCTTCCATGAGGCTCGTTACCCCGAGTCTGACAGGAGCTGTAGGAGGGCCTTTGTGCCTTTTGTGCAGGCTTCTTGTGTGTAACTGGCAAGGAGGAGGTCATCTACATACTGGAGGAGGGGGCATCATGTGGCCCCTCTTGGGAAGCAGGCAAGGTCCATGGCCAGTGCTTCCCCAAAGAGGGTTGGTGAGTTTTTTAAACCACTGCAGGAGGCGCGTCCAAGTCAGTTGCATCTGGCACCCTGTATCAGGTTCAGACCATTCAAAGGCAAATAGTGGCTGGCTCTGGAGAGCTAAGCAGAGGCAGAAAAGGCATCCTTGAAATCTAGGCAAGTGAACCATCTGGCTGAACCTGGGATTTGGCCGAGGAGGGTGTATGGATTTGGGACCAGTGGGTGCAGGTAGATGGTCACCTTGTTGGTGGCCTTAGGTCTTAAACTGGTCGGTATCCCCTTCCTAGATTCTTGACTGGCAGGAGTGG
>NW_027402362.1:0-2331 GCF_003265705.2 Callorhinus ursinus
CTTTTATTTGTTGGGAGATTTTGGATGACTGCTTCAATTTCTTTAGTGGCTAGAGGTCTGTTCAGGTTTTCTATTTCTTCGTGGTTCAGTTTTGGTAGTTGCTACATCTCTAGGAATGCACCCCTTTCTTCCAGGTTATCTAATTTGCTGGCATAGAGTTGCTCATAATATGTTCTTAAATTGTTGGTAGTTCCTTGGTGTTGGTTGTGATCTCTCCTCTTTCATTCATGATTTTGTTGATTTGGGTCCTTTCTCTTTTCTTTTTGATAAGTCTGGCCAGGGGTTTGTCAATCTTGTTAATTCTTTTCAGGACCAGCTCCTAGTTTCGTTGATCTGTTCTATGGTTCTTTTGGTTTCTATTTCCTTGATTTCTGCTCTGATCTTTATTATTTCTCTTCTCCTGCTGGGTTTAGGCTTTATTTGCTGTTCTTTCTCCAGCTCCTTTAGGTGTAGGGTTAGGTTGTGTATTTGAGACCTTTCTTGTTTCTTGAGAAAGGCTTGTATTGCTATATACTTTCCTCTCAGGACTGCCTTTGCTGTATCCCGAAGATTTGGAACAGTTGCGTTTTCATTTTCATTGGTTTCCATGAATTTTTTTAATTCTTCTTTAATTTCCTGGTTGACCCTTTGATTCTTTAGTAGGATGCTCTTTAGCTTCCATGTATTTGAGTTCTTTCCGACTTTCCTCTTGAGATTGAGTTCTACTTTCAAAGCATTGTGGTCTGAAAATAGGCAGGGAATGATCCCAAACTTTTGATACTGTTTGAGGCCTGATTTGTGACCTCGGATGTGATCAATTCTGGAGAATGTTCCATGGGCACTAGAGAAGAATGTGTATTGCGTTGCTTTGGGATGGAAAGTTCTGAATATGTCTGTGAAGTCCTTTTGGTCCAGGGTGTCTTTTAAAGTCTTTATTTTCTTGTTGATCTCTTGCTGAGATGATCTCTGCATTTCAGTCGGGGGGTTGTTAAAGTCCCCCACTATTATTGTATTGTTGTCAATGTGTTTCTTCGCTTTTGTTATTAATTACCGTATATAATTGGCTGCTCCCCGGTTAGGGGCATAAATATTTACAATGGTTAGATCTTCCTGTTGGATAGACCCTTTAAGGAGGATATAGTGTCCTTCCTCATCTCTTATTACAGTCTTTGTTTTAAAATCTAATTTGTCTGATCTAAGGATTGCCACCCCAGCTTTCTTTTGGTGTCCATTAGCATGGTAAATGGTTTTCCACCCCCTCACTTTCAATCTGGGGGTGTCTTTGAGTCTATAATGAGTCTCTTGCAGACAACATATTGATGGGTCTTGATTTTTTTTAAATTTTTATTACTGTTATGTTAATCACCATATATTACATCTTTAGTTTTTGATGTAGTGTTCCATGGTTCATTGTTTGTCCATAACGCCCAGTGCTCCATGCAGAATCTGCCCTCTTTAATACCCATCACCAGGCTAACCTATCCCCCTACCCTCCTCCCCTCTAGAACCCTCAGTTTGGTTTTCAGAGTCCATCTTCTCTCATGGTTCGTCTCACCCTCTCAATTACTCCCCTTCATTCTGCCTCTCCTGTTATCTTCCGCTTTTTTTTAAATTTTTTATTGTTATGTTAATCACCATATATTACATAATTTGTTTTGGTGTACTGTTCCATGATTCATTGTTTGTTCATAACACCCAGTGCTCCATGCAGAATGTGCCCTCTTTAATACCCATCACCCGGCTCACCCATCCCCCTATCCCTCCTCCCCTCCAGAAACCTCAGTTTGGTTTTCAGAGTCCATCATCTCTCCTGGTTCGTCTCCCCCTCTGACTTCCTCCCCTTCATTCTTCCTCTCCTGCTATCTCCTTCTTTTTCTTTTTTCTTAAAATATGTTGCGTTATTTGTTTCAGAAGTCCAGATCTGTGATTCAACAGTCTTGCACATTTCACAGCGCTCACCGTAGCACATACCCTCCCCAATGTCTGTCACGCAGCCAGCCCATCCCGCCCACCCCCTACCACTCCAGTAACACTCAGTTTGTTTCCTGAGATGAAGAATTCCTCATATCAGTGAGGTCTATTGTGGACCTTGCTACTATAAACATTGGGGTGCACGTACCCCTTCGGTTCCCTACATTTGTATCTTTGGGGTAAATACCCAGTAGTGCCATTGCTGGGTCGAATGGTAGCTCTATTTTCAACTGAGGAACCTCCATACGGTTTTCCAGAGTGGTTGCACCAGCTTGCATTCCTACCAACAGTCTAGGAGGGTTCCCCTTTCTCCACATCCCCGCCCACATCTGTCGTTCCCTGACTTGTTAATTTTAGCCATTCTGACGGGTGTGAGGTGGT
>NW_027402362.1:2431-2965 GCF_003265705.2 Callorhinus ursinus
CCCTACATTTGTATCTTCGGGGTAAATACCCAGTAGTGCCATTGCTGGGTCGAATGGTAGCTCTATTTTCAACTGAGGAACCTCCATACGGTTTTCCAGAGTGGTTGCACCAGCTTGCATTCCTACCAACAGTCTAGGAGGGTTCCCCTTTCTCCACATCCCCGCCCACATCTGTCGTTCCCTGACTTGTTAATTTTAGCCATTCTGACGGGTGTGAGGTGGTATCTCATGGAGGTTTGGATTTGGATTTCCCTGATGCCGAGCGATGTTGAGCACATTTTCATGTGCCTGTTGGCCATTTGGATGTCTTCTTTGGAGAAATGTCTGTTCATGTCTTCTGCCCATTTCTTGATTGGATTATTTGTTCTTTGGGTGTTGAGTTTGATCAGTTCTTTATAGATTTTGGATACTAGCCCTTTATCTGATCTGTCACTTGGAAATATTTTCTCCCATTCTGTCGGTTGTCTTTTGGTTTTGTGGACTGTTTCTTTTGCACCGCAAAAGAAACAGTCCACAAAACCAAAAGACAACCGA
>NW_027402362.1:3065-3449 GCF_003265705.2 Callorhinus ursinus
TGGTGATGTTCCCAGGAAGAAGTTGCTGCGGCTGGGGTCGAAGAGGTTGCTACCTGTGTTCTCCTTTAGGATTTTGATGGACTCCTCTCTCACGTTTAGGTCTTTCAACCATTTGGAGTCTATTTTGTGTGTGGTGTCAGGAAATGGTCCAGTTTCATTCTTCTGCAAGTGGCTGTCCCATTTTCCCAACACCATTTGTTGAAGAGACTGTCTTTTTTCCATTGGACATTCTTTCCTGCTTTGTCAAAGATAAGTTGACCATAGAGTGGAGGGTCCATTTCTGGGCTCTCGATTCTGTTCCATTGATCTATGTATCTGTTTTTGTGCCAGTACCATGCTGTCTTGATGATGACAGCTTTGTCATAGAGCCGGAAGTCCGGAATT
>NW_027402363.1:0-3449 GCF_003265705.2 Callorhinus ursinus
AGTGTCTGTCTCTCTCCCTGAACAGAATGGGTTAGAATGTCTGAAAGATGGCTGGCCAAGGTCGGCTTGGGAGAGACAGGGATTTTGTTCTGTCTAGAGAAGCCATGAGGAAGGACGGCTCACTTGCAATGGTGGGAATATTGCGGTCTGATCTGAGTATGTCTGGGAGTTCTCTGGAGCCGTGGGGTTGGCACTGCTGCACATAGGACCAGGAGGGAAGAACAGAGCTGCAGCCACATTTGGGTCCAAGGCCAGCCAGGCCAGAGGAGTCTCACGTTTGTCCTTGAGGCCTGGAGCTTGTCCTGTCAACAGGTGGCCTGCTCCATCCATATCGGTGAGCTTTCAGGGCCCTGGAATGTGTGCAATACGGAGCCACCACTCTGGGAAATCGACTGCCAGAGATGTCCACGTGGAAGCTGGCAGGAGTCCATCAGGTAGCAGGCTGTTGTTCATGACCTTGGAGGCCAAGGCCTCAGGGGTTATGATCTGCAAGGACATCCTCACACAACTGTGCCTCCCCTTGGATCCCTCAAAGGGATCCTCTCACCCTCAGATCACCTTGGCCTGGGAATGAGGGATCAAGAACAGGACACACATGTCTGCAAGACATCTTCTTGAGCCTTGAAGGCTGCTCCTAGTCTTGGTGAGAGTCAACCTCAGGCACTGCCTGGCGACCACCTTCACTGTAGGGACAGTGAAGTCCATAGAAGCAACACAGAGCCACAAAGTGATCAATGACCCTAACAGCTCCCAACAGGACTTGGCACTTGGAGCACCTTGGGGGATTTATGCTTTCCTGAGAGGCAATCTGTTGAGGATGCTGCCCCCAGAAAAGGTGTAGGGCACCCTCTGTGGAGGCCCTCTGCCCATGCCTCTCCTCATGCTCCAAGTCACCACTTGGACAAAGCCAGCCAGAAACAGACATTGGAGAGACACCCACCACCTAGTCAAGGCTGCAACATTGCGGCTTCCAGTAGATGCGTTCCCTCTCTTTCTGTAGACGCTCTTTCCTTGATCTAAAGCCACTGGTTTCACTGTCACCGAAACACAAGTGCACACCAGAACACCCTCAGACACACATACACTTACCCCTACAAATAGCGATTGCTAATGGACTGCCTTCAAGTCCTGGGAGAATGAGACCCTTCACCACCTATTTGTACTGGGTTCCACTTGTCTCCGTTGTAGTACACCTGATGGACTTTCTGAGCCCTGTGGCCAAAAGATACAGGAAGGGAATTTGGGTCTGTGTGTGCCATTTTCTTGGATTCGCTCGTAGCTTGTTTGTTTGCTTAGTCATTTGGTTGGCCAGTTTCCTACCTGGTGGGCACTGGGAGTCCATCGAAACGCTTGTCTCGTAGCCCTTTCCCTTGGATCTTCCTTTCAAACACACAGCGGACTTTTACCACGAAGCGGGGTTGGGTACTTTAGATGCAAACACAAAGCACCAACACCACCCTCCCATCACAACAGAAAACCCTCAGCTTTGAAGTAGATGCAACTTGGCCCTCCGGTTTCGATTTTGTTTTGAATTTGTATGATTTTCTTTTCTTCTTCTCATGGTACGGGAACGGCCATCTCCTTCTCCCAGGTAATGAAGTAGTGCTCTCCTTAGAGAGCTCAAGTTTCTCTTGACACACCCTGCCCAGAGCAGTCAAGAGCAAGGAACACCAGATGGAGCCAGTGGAAACCCAAAATAATGGACTCCAACAGAGCACAGACTATTTCTGGGAAACCTAGGGAGGCCTGAATCTCTACCAGACTACGGATCACATTGCTTCCTTTGCACCAGGATCTGGTAGCATCTCCAGTTGCCTGGAACACTGCACGTTCATGGGTCCCATGCTCTTCTTTCAAGTTGCTTCTTCCCATGTGCCCACAAGCAACTGAGATTGTCGACCAAACCTCCCCACATACATGGCAATGGCCAACGCTCAATTTCCCTTTCACATTCCTCCTACCTAAGCTGTCAGATTTCAGTCTCCTGCCTGGCTCCACAAGTGTTGCTTCACAAGCTGCCTTGGAGGTGCACGGATCTCAAAGGAAAAATGGTTCCCCAAGTGAGGAGGGCATTTAGACAACAAATTAAGTGGATAATCTGCCCCATTTGGTGAGGAGAAGTTTGAAAATACCAGGACTCTTACAAAATAAAAATTAAAAAAAAAACCAAAAAATAATTATAAAAAGGAAGGGGACAAATGAAAACACTCAAATGAAAAATGACAAAAGTTCCAATAATTAAAAAAGAAGCATAAACAAAGAAAAGAAAGATAGAAAACAATGTATTGTAGTACAAGGGAACTTCATTAGGAGGCCCTTCTTGGGTCACCCAAGGTGACTTGATTTCCACACCCACATTCCGAGATCTGAAGTGATGGTGGCGGGGCCTTCACTGGGTCCGGTCTCACACAGAATCCCCAGAGTCTCAACAGCATGATTAGATATCAGGGCTGTAATCCTGGAGAAAACCTACTGGGAGAGGTAAAGCACATTGCATCAAGATGAGAGGGTGTGGGGCACGTCCACCAGCCCTGGGCAAGCACTTGGCTCAAGTGGTCCCGATGTCCTCCTGAAGACTTCTCCCACCAAAGATCTGAACCACTGAAGACACGGCTACCGCAGGAAGCTGAAGGAATGATTGAGATTTGGCCATCCAGTGTGGGCCATCACAGACATTGATAAGTCCCAAGCTGCCAGGTCCTGCCCAGTCGACCAGCCAGCATTCTGGAACCCAAAGAACACCATTGGCATGGCTCCCACCAGCACATCAAGGAGTATGGTTCCGTCAGATGCCCTGCTCCCTGCTTGCATTCCCCAAAGGCCCTGATAACGTCCCAGTGTTTGGGGAAGTAGAAGGGACTACCCCAATTGCCTGCACACCTGCTGGAGAGCTGTGATCTATGGATGATTGGGAGAAGGGGATAAAGAGAGGCTTCCATCTGGATGCCGTCACAAGGAAAACTGAAGTGGGTGACCAGGATTCCCACCAAGTGTCCCTCTTTTGAAAATAGGCAAGCTAGATCTCAGGTGGCAGAGAACAGGAAAATATTCAGCACCTATTTCAGGTGTCACTTAAAAAAAGGGAAGTTTCACCTCATTGATCAGTACTTAGGATATGTTGTCGGAGTTGACTGTGATGATTTTTAGGAGCAGTAGGTTCCTCTTTGTTTCTCCTAAAGTGTTTCACCTGTTCATCCCTACCGCGGGTTTCCTCAGTTCATCGGCATGCCATCATATGGCTGGATAGCACTTGGGATTCCCTAGATCCTTGCCTATCACCCATTCCCATAGGCAGATGGTGGACTGCCTATCCTACTGAGCAGACCCTTAGTTGGATCCGTGAGTGACAAAGGCACAGGAAGACCCAGCCTGGGAAAGTTTCGGCAGCGCAGTAAGTGAAGGGCTGAGACCGAACCACCAGTTTGCATTCCTATGAAAGCCTTCCTAAT
>NW_027402364.1:0-287 GCF_003265705.2 Callorhinus ursinus
ATATCTCTGACGAACATAGATGCAAAAATCCTCAAAAAATATTAGCAAATGGAATATAATAAAAGGATCATACACCATGATCAAATGGGACTTATTCCAGAGATGCAAGGATGACTCAACATCCACAAATCAGGGGCACCTGGGTGACTGAGTCAGTTAAGTGTCAGACTCTTGGTTTTCTCAGGTGATGATCTCAAGGTTGTGAGACAGAACCCTGCACTGGGCTCTGTGCTCAGCACGGAGTCTGCTTGGGATTCTCTCTCTCTCCTTCTGACTCTCCCCCCTCC
>NW_027402364.1:3287-3449 GCF_003265705.2 Callorhinus ursinus
GTTTATAAAAACGTTCCCAGCATCACGGCTTTGAATCGTGAAACAACGTACAGTGCCTCTGTGGAGAAACAGTTAAGTGTGGTGTATCAGTCGCTACGGAACACAACAGTTGAAAGCAATAATACAAAAATCTACCAGAGCTGCCATAGAAATAAGACATTT
>NW_027402365.1:0-2762 GCF_003265705.2 Callorhinus ursinus
CTCACTTAATGCAACACAGTAACCCTTTCCCACCATGACCAAAGGGTCTTCAACATAATAGGCCCTTCCTGGTAGCTCCTTTAATTTCAGTGAAAGTTCACCAAGTGCCCGCTATTTGCAGCCTGGGCTGGGGACACAGAGGTGGATGTTGGCTCCTGTTCCCAAGAGATGGCAGAGAGGGAGAGGCCTGAGCTCATCAGCGGGAAGAATGTCATTTCTGCCATGAAGGCCTCCAAACTTCATGAGGATGGTGAGGCCCCAAGGGAAGGCCCTCCTGCTGTGTCCACACCCTCTCCCTTGAGCCCTCCACACCCCTCATGTGACAGACTTCTGAGGAGACAGTACACTCCCATTTGGCAAGAGACCTGAGCCTCAAAGACCCCTTGTAACCTCCTAAGCGCTGGACTAAGGGTCTCACAGAGCATTTCTCAGCCCAGGGAGCTGTGTAAGAGCACTGTGGGCATGAGAAGGAGCATGCCACCTAGAAGGGGACCTGGCACCACCCTCTGCAGACCCCACCAAAACCTGAGGGGGTTTGACAAAACCTGTGTCACATGACACAGGTCTGAAGCCACCCAGCCCTGTCCTGAGATCCGTGGCACGGACCACCCTGAGGATCACAGTGCACGGGGCCACTCACCACGCGGCCGGGTCATACTCAGCCCAGACCCGGATGAACTCGTCCAGGGGGTGAGGCCCTAGGATGGAAGAGTCCTGTGTAAGGTACTCAAAATTGTCCATGATCACGGCCACAAAGGGGTTCAACATCTGCAGGACAGGAAGGAGAAGGGGTGACGTAGAGAGACCTCAGCCTGCCCTCTACCCTAGCCCTTACCCTCCAGCCAAAGTCTGTGCGAAACCATCATGGCAGCGGAGGCCACTCTGACTCAGCCAGAGCCCGTCCAGCCCTGCTCCCTCCAGCCTCTGTGCCTCCCCTGCACCACCACCACCACCAGCCCCCGCAGCAGCCAGCCTCCTACCCCGGGGTTCTGGGTCCCGCAAACTAACCCAGGTTCTTCCCACTCCCTGCTTCTGCTGCCCTACCTTAATTCATGTTGGCACCCCCCCGCCCCACCTCCCATCACCACCCTCTTCCCCACCTAGCCAGCCTTCAAGGAAAACAGTGACTTTGGAGTTAGTAGTTTGGACTTCAGAGGCCAAAAGCTCAGCTTCTTTTTTGTTTAATTGAGTTGAAATTCACATAACATACATTTAGTCATTTTGAAGAGTACAACTCGGTGGCTTTAGTGTATTCATAATATTATGCAACCACCTCTCTAGTTTCAAAAATTCTTTTTTTAAAAAGATTTTATTTATTTATTTGACAGAGAGAGACACAACGAGAGAGGGAACACAAGCAGGGGGAGTGGGAGAGGGAGAAGCAGGCTTCCCGCGGAGCAGGGAGCCCAATGCCGGACTCAATCCCCGGACTCTGGGATCGTGACCTGAGCTGAAGGCAGACGTTTGACAACTGAGCCACTCAGGTGCCCCTCAAAAATTCTTTATCACCCCAGAAAATGCCTCCTACTGTAAGCAGTCACTCACTTATTTCCCCTTTCTCCCGTTCCCTAGCAATCTCTGTTCTGCATCTATCGGCTTGTCTCTTTGGGGTACTTCACATAAAAGGAATCCTACAATATAGGACCATATAGGGCCTTTTGTGCCTGATTTCTTTCACTTAGCATGATTTTTTGAGGCTCAGCCATTCATTTGGGTCAGAACTTCATTGCTTTTTAAGGCTGAATAATAGTCCATGATAGGTATATACAAGTTTGTTTATCTATTCATCCATTGATGGATATTTGGGTTGTTTCCACCTTTTGGCTGAACTGTTTTCCACAGAAGTTGCTACATTTTACATTCCTATCACAATGTGCAAGAGTTACTATTTCTCCATGTCTTTGCCAATGCTGGTTATTTTCCATTAAAAAAATTATTATCTTTCAGGATCCCCGAGCCGTAAGGGAGGCCGCATTCTCGCGATCCTCCCGCGCGCGGCTTTTCTTCTCTTCCTTGGTCCTGCATGTCTGGCGCCGCACGCTCCGTCCGAGCGGGTGGGCGCAGCGCTTGAGTGGCTTGGCCCGGAGCGGGCCACATGCTCGGGAAGGGGACTGTGGACTGGAGAGTGGCACAGAGCATGGCGGAAAACCGAGAACCCCGTGGGGCCGTCGAGGCTGAGCTGGACCCGGTGGAGTATATCCTTCGAAAGCGGCTCCCCCACCGCCTGCCCCGGAGGCCCAATGACATTTATGTCAACATGAAGACTGACTTTAAGGCCCAGGTGGCCTGCTGCCAAAAGCTTCTGGACGGAGGGGCTCGGGGTCAGAATTCATGCAGTGAGATCTACATTCATGGCTTGGGCCTAGCCATCAACCGTGCTATCAACATTGCCCTACAGCTTCAGGTAGGCAGCTTCGGGTCCTTGAAGGTGGCTGCCAATACCTCCACCATGGAGCTTGTCGATGAGCTGGAACCAGAGACTGATACACAAGAGCCGCTGACCAGCATCCACAACAACTCGGCCATCCACATCCGGTCTTCAGGGTTTCACCCAAGTAATGGAAATGAGGATGGCCACCTTATCCACCCACCCCCACATAAGTAGGCTCAGAGATGGCTCTTCTTGTACTGAGTACAGTCACGGACCTTCTACCAGAGCCACGTAAGAAAAGTCTGTCCCCTTACAGCCCAGAGGACTCTGAACTGCGAGGGAGAGTATTGTCTCTTGTTGGGCCCAAGCGATGGGTCTTCACGAGGCTTTG
>NW_027402365.1:2862-3448 GCF_003265705.2 Callorhinus ursinus
AAAAAATTATTATCTTTATAGCCATCCTAGTGAGTGTGAAGCAAGTGTGTAGTTTTGAGTTTCCTTAATGTCCAAAGATGATGAATGTCTTCATGTGCTTGCTGGCGAATTTGTATATCTTCTTGGCTAAAATGTCTATTCTGATTTTTTGCCCATTTTTTATATGGTTGTCTTTTGTAGTATGGTTCTAAGAGTTCTTTATGTATTTTGGATATTATCCCCTTATAAAATGTGTGGATTAGTATTTTCTCCCATTCCTTAAATTGTATTTTCACACTTTTTATAATACCCTTTGACACACAAAAGTGTTTAATTTTGAGTAGTCTAATTTATTTTTTTCTTTTGTTGCTTGTGATTTTGGTGTTGAATCTAAGAATCCTCTGACAAATCCGAAATCATGAAGATCTTCCCCCTATGCTTTCTTCTAAGAGTTTTGTAGTGTTAGCTCTTTCATCAATTCTGGGTTCATTTTTGTATATGGGATGAGGTAGGGGTCCATCTTTATTTTTTTGCATGTGGACATCCAGTTGTCTCTTCACCACGTCTTAAAGAAACTATTATTTCCATACTGAACAGCTTTGGCATC
>NW_027402366.1:0-3448 GCF_003265705.2 Callorhinus ursinus
TGATACATAGCAACATTACTTGTATATATTTTGATGTGGATTTCTTTGATTTATCCTATTTAGTGAAATGAATTTTCTGGATATGTTTATTAGTGTTTTCATCAAACGTGATAAGTTTTTAACAATTAGTTTTTTTTAAGATTTTATTTATTTATTTGAGAGAGAGAATGAGATAGAGAGAGAGCATGGGAGGGGAGAGGGTCAGAGGGAGAAGCAGACTCCCTGCCAAACAGGGAGCCCGATGCAGGACCTGATCCCGGGACTCCAGGAACATGACCTGAGCTGAAGGCAGTCCCTTAACCAACTAAGCCACGCAGGCACCCTCAGCAATTATTTCTTTGAATATTTTTCAGCTTCTTTCTCCTCCTTCTGGTATTTCCATAATGTGTACCTTGGTGTGCTCAGTGGTGTTCCACATCTGTGGCTCTGTTCATTTACTTTCCTTTTTTCCCTCTCAGTTCGTCAAACTGCATTATCTATCTTTAAGCTTATGGACTAAGTTTTTCTTTTAATTCGAATCTACTGTTGAGCCCCTCAACTCCAGAAATTCATTTGGTTTACTTTTTTAAGATTTGATTTATTTATTTATTTGACAGAGAGAGACAGCGAGAGAGGGAACACAAGCAGGGGGAGTGGAAGAGGGAGAAGCAGGCTTCACACCAAGCAGGGAGCCTGATGCGGGGCTTGATGCCAGGACTCTGGGATCATGACCTGAGCCGAAGGCAGATGCTTAACGACTGAGCCACCCAGGTGCCAGCCCACTTGGTTTATTTTAAAAAATGATTATTATCTTTTTTATGGTCTCCACTTGAGTCAATGCATGACCAACCCAGCGCACCCACCCTTTCAGCGGTCCCCCGGCCGAAAAGAAGAGCAAGTCATTCACGCGGACCCACGCCTTCAACCCTCACCCCCGGGAACTTCGACGCAGTACTGGGAGGTCAGGGCTCCCGTGCCCCTATGTGCTAACACACCCCCTCGGTTGGCTTGTGAGGGGTCCGTCCCCAGAGCCTGGCTCCAAAGCCCCACATATTCGGGACACCCGAGCAATAGCGAGTGACTAATGCTGCCACCGAGAAGGAAAATGCGCCATTTGGTACTCGGGAAAGCATTCAGATCAGGAGAACTCTGAATGCCCATCCCAAGGAATGTACAAATTTTTGCGCCCTCTACGGCAAACCCTGAGCCTGACACTCAACCTGACCCACGTCCTCAAGACCAACTCCCAGTGAGGCAGGCCATAGTGCTGGCACTTGGGCCTGCTGTGCCCCTAGGCCCTCACCCTATCGCTCTCTGGCTTCTGAGGGCTCTGGCCTCAGAGGCCTGGCTCTGACGCCACAGGGATTGGGGCACCTGAGGAATACCGGAGGATACACCCTGTCTCCCAGAAGGAAACCACACCATTGGGAAATCGGGGCAAAGCTTTCCGAGTAGAACTCTGCATGCACATCCCAGCGAAATGCCACATTCAATAGCCCCCTGCCCACAAAACCTGAGACTGACATTCACCCTGACCCATGCCCCCCACTCAGATCCCCCGCCACCTTAAGCTTGCCCCAGCGTGGCCAGATCACTGCTCTAATGACCTTAGGCCCTCGGTCTATCCCTAGGTTGGCTTCTAAGTTTCTGGATCCAGAAGCCTGCCTCCGAAGCCCCAGGGATGGCAATAAATGAGCAACACCAGAGGAATCAGCCTGCCAAAAACAATTCAAACACACTACTTGCAACTCCCGTGAGGGTTCAGAATAAGACAACTCTGAATGCCCATCCCAACCAACGCACAAATTTGGCGCTCTCTGGCGGCCCACCCTGAGCCTGACGCAACCTGACCCGCGCCCTCAAGACAAACCCCCCAGAGCAGGTTACAATGCTTACACGTCAGCCCTGCTGTGCCCCGAGGCCCTAACCATCACCCTAGAGACCTCTGAGGGTCTGTCCCCAGGGGCTTGACTCCAGAGCCCTAGGGATTTGGGACAGCTGACCATTAGTAAGGGACTCAGCCTGCCACTAAAACCGAAAACGTGCCATTGGGAATTCCAGTAAGCATTCAGAACAGGAGATCAGTGCTGGTCTATCCCAACGAAACCCAAGTTCAACGTGCCCACGCCACAATCCCTAAGCCTGACACTCCCCCCGACCCACAGCCTCAACTCAGACACCGAAAATTTCATCGCAGCGCCGGCACATCAGGCCTGTCATGCCCCTCAGCCCTAAGGCTCACCCTAGCTTGGCTTCTGAGCGGTCTATCTCCAGGTCCTAACTCCAAAGCTCGAAGGATTCGGGACACCCGAGCAGTATCAAGGGACTCAGGCTGCCACCCGGAAGGAAACCGCACCAGTGGCAACGGGGGAAAGCATTCAGAGCAGGAGATCTCTGAATGCCAATCTCAGCAAAACTACACTTTCTTCGCCCCCTGACGGCAAACCCTGAGCCTGACACTCAACGTGACCCACACCCTCAAGACAAAGCCATGGAAAGCAGCCCACACTGCTTACACATCAGGTATTCAGTGCCTCGTAGGCCCTAAACCTATCCCTCGCTGGCTCGGAGGGTTCTGGCCCCAGAGGCCTGGCTCTAAAGCCTCCCTCTAAAGCCACAGGGATAGGGGGCACCTTAGCAATACCAGAGGATTCACCCCATCTCCCAGAAGGAAACTGCCCCATTGGGAACCTGTGGCAAATATTTCCCAGTAGAACGCTGCGTGCGCATCCCAGCGAAATGCCACTTTCAAGGGCCCCCTACCTGCAAACACTGACCAGACTCTCACCCTCACCCACGCCCCAACTCAGATCCCCTGCCCCCCAGAGCTTGCCCCAGCGTGGGCAGATCAGGGCTGAAAAGACCCTAGGCCGTAAGCCTATCCCTAGCTTAGCTTCTGAGCATCTGTCCCAAGAAGCCTGGCTTCAAAGCCCCAGGGATGGCAATAGCTAAGCAACACCAGAGGACTCAGCTTGCCAAAAGAATTCAAAAACACGACTTGGAACTCCGGAGAGCGTTCAGAACTCGAGAACTCGGAATGACCATCCCAGGCAACGCACAAATTTGGCGCTCCCTGGCGGCCAACCGTGAACCTGACACTAAACCTGACCCACGGGCTCAACTCAGAACCAGGGAAGCGCCTGTCATGTCCCTAAGCCGTAAGCCTAACCCCAGGTTGGCTTCTGAGCGCTCTGTCCCCAGAGCCTGGCTCCAAAGCCCCAGGGATCTGGGACACCTAACCAGTGCCAGAGGACTCAGCCTGCCACTAAAAAGGAAAACCTGCCTTTGGGAAATCCGGTAAGCATTCCGAGCAGGAGAACTGTGCCCATCCATCCCAACGATGGATGTTCAATATGCCCAGGCTGCAATCCCTGAGCCTGACATTCCGCTCTGACCCATGGCTTCAACTCTGAATCCAGGATTCTCATCACAGCGCCAGCACATCAGCCTTCTCATGCCCCAAGCCCTA
>NW_027402367.1:0-1853 GCF_003265705.2 Callorhinus ursinus
GGGAGGAGGCTTCCCCCAAAACAGTACATTGAAATTCTGCTTCTGTTAGAACCTGAGCGTTGGGCTTTGGTTATTTCACTTGCGGGGCTGACGAGATACACTTGTTCTCCATGACTCCTCCTCAGATGAATAGCTCTTGCAGGTGCCGGGCATCCTCGAGCCGGGGAGGGGCGAGGGGCCAGTCCCCTCCCCGGCTCCTACAGGAGACCTGTCCTACCAAACCAGGATGGTTTCGGGTCGTGGTCCTGGGCTAGGGTTGGAGAGAGCCTGTCACTGCTCCTGACTCTGGGGCGGAGAGGGCCTTTTTTAGACATAGCAACAGCCACCGAAGACAGGGGCTTCAGAAAGGACACACTCCTGCACTCGGTCCCGCCCCAGGACTTTGGCTGCCTTCCCCAGCTCCAGAGGAAGAGGATATCCTCTGCTTCTTTGGGCTTTGGTCCTCTGAACCACGAGCAAGCACTGAAAAGTGTCTGCCGCTCCTCTAGAAGTGCACAAGCCCTGGGGGGGCCAGTACCGTGCACACACGAAGACGGAGAACGTGCTAAGTAATTGCAGGAGTACATCCTGTTCAAATGGCCTGCGGGTCGGTGAGGTTTGCTGCTTCTGTGCCCTCCAGTGGGTCGCCTTTCCTAGGATGGAAATGCTCCTGGAGTCGCCTCTCTGTCCTTTGAGCTCCGTTCCTGCTGGTTTCAGGACCAAGGGACTCCAACTGAGCATTGTGCCCTATGTCCTCAGGGCGATGGTGGTAATGCTCTGTTATGAGTGTCTGGGAGGGTCCTTCTGGTTCCTGCTCGCCCAGGGACATGTGCCGTAGCCAGAAGCCCCGGAGCCATCCCCCAATTTCAGCATTGTGCCCCTTGTTCCCCAGGGATGTTGCTAATGGTCCGTTGGGATTGTCGGGGAGGGCCCTCCAGGTTCCCGGTCTCCCAAGGCACAGGTGTGGTTGCAAGAGCCCCAGAGCAGTCCTCCAACGTCAGCACTGTGCCCCATATCCTCGGGGATGTTGCTAATGTTCCATCAGGATCATCTGGGAGGGTCCTCCAGTTTCCCGCTTCCTCAGGCACAGGTGTGGTGGCAAGAAGCCCCAGAGTCCTCCCCCAAATCCAGCATTGTGCCCCCAGGGGTCCTTGTGCTGGTCATGGGCTGTCAAGAGGGTACAGGTGGATCCTCCAGGTGGGGCCTGGAGGCTGGAGTAAAGCAGATCGCACACAAGTTTCATGAGGAACAGGTGAGTTGAGTTGTTCATTTGGAAGAGTAATTTCGCTTCTCCAAAAAGGTCAAAGTCATTGGTCTACTTCAGAATGAAGATAATGACTACTTAGAAACAAGTGTGTCTTTCCGCTTCCCTCAGAAATTGAAGCAGGTGTGTAGGCCATAGGTCAGAGGACTTACTTATACCCAGCTGACAGCACTTATCTGCTCTGCATCTAGGAGACTCAAGTTTTTGAACATCAGCCTGTGAGTCTGTGATGCAGCATTTCACAGGATATCAGGGTTCTGAGAAAGCAGGAGTTCCATTTGGCACAGTGTCATCTTCCGGTCAGGAGTGGCGGTCAAATTTCTCATGAATCCCAAACTTCCGGCGATATCCTCTTTTCCCTAGTTGACCTAGGGTTAGGGTTAGAGTTGGGTACGTGTTACGGCATGGGTTAGGGTATGGGAGAGCGTTAGGGTACGGGATAGTCTTAGGGTACGGGTTAGGGTAGGTGTTAGAGATAGGGTACGTGTTAGGGCACGGTTCACGGTACAGGTTAGGGTTTAGGTTTAGGGTACCCTTTATGGTACGCGTTCGGGTTAGCGGATGCTTTAAGTTTAGGGTTCGGTTTAGGGGTAGGGTTAGGGGTTAGGGT
>NW_027402367.1:1953-3448 GCF_003265705.2 Callorhinus ursinus
GGTTTAGGTTTAGGGTACCCTTTATGGTACGCGTTCGGGTTAGCGGAGGCTTAAAGTTTGGGGTAGGGTTTAGGGGTAGGGTAAGGGGTAAGGGTTGGGGTAAGTGTTAGTGTTAGGGTACGGCTTAGTTTTAGGGTACAGGTTAATAGTAGAGTTAGGGACCTCTACACATGTTCCGTGCCTGCTATCACAGGAGGCTGGTGCAAACCTGGCATTGCAAGAATGAGCCAGGGGCGGCGCTTGGCATGGAACCCAGCTCAGAGTGGCTTGAATCTGCTCTGGGGACCAGGCAAACCCACCCCCCTCCTGTCTGTGTCCCAGCCCCCGTGGGAAGGTAGTCATTAACTGATTCTGACCTTGTCCTCTCCCAACACAGAATTCCAGGGTCTCCCATTAGGGTTAGGCTCAGGTCCATGGTCCCCGTCTGTGCCCATGTGCTGGGCAGTCCCCAGCGTGGCTCCTGGCAGCCCTGAGTCCTGGTCACACATCCCTGTGGAATCCCCTCCCCTCCAGGGTGGATGGCCAATGTGACGGCGCTATCAGGAATAAAATGGCTCCAGAGGAAGAGGGTATCCTCTGCTTCTTTGGGCTTTAGTCCTCTGAACCACGAGTAAGCACTGAAAAGTGTCTACTGCTCCTCTAGAAGTGCACCAACCCTGGGGGGGCCAGTCACTGTGCACACACGAAGACGGACAACGTGCTATGTAAGTGCAGGAGTTCATCCTTTTCAAATGGCCTGCGGGTCGGTGGGGTTTGCTGCTTCTGTGCCCTGCAGTGGGTCCCCTTTCCTAGGATGGAATGGCTCCTGGAGTCGCCTCTCTGTTCTTTGAGCTCCGTTCCTGCTGGTTTCAGGACCAAGGGACTCCAACTGAGCATTGTGCCCTATGTCCTCAGGGTGATGGTGGTAATGGTCCGTTATGATTGTCTGGGAGGGTCCTTCTTTTCCTGCACGCCTAGGCACAGTTGGGGTAGCGAGAAGCCCCGGAGCCATCCCCTAATTTCAGCATTGTACCTCTTGTTCCCCAGGGATGGTGCTAATGGTCGTTTGGGATTGTCGGGGAGGACCCTCCAGGTTCCCGCTCCCCCCAGGCACAGGTGTGGTGGCAAGAAGCCCCAGAGCAGTCCTCCAACGTCAGCACTGTGCCCCATGACCTCAGGGATGGTGCTAATGTTCCATCAGGGTCATCTTGGAGGGTCCTCCAGGTTCCCGCTTCCTCAGGCACAGGTGTGGTGGCAAGAAGCCCCAGAGTCCTCCCCCAAATCCAGCATTGTGCCCCCAGGGGTCCTGGTGCTGGTCATGGGCTGTCAAGAGGGTACAGGAGGATCCCCCAGGTAGGGCTTGGAGGCTGGAGTAAAGCAGATCGCACACAAGTTGCATGAGGAACAGGTGAGTTGAGTTGTTCATTTGGAAGAGTAATTTCGCTTCTCCAAAAAGGTCAAAGTCATTGGTCTACTTTAGAATGAAGATAATGACTACTTAGAAACAAGTGTGTCG
>NW_027402368.1:0-421 GCF_003265705.2 Callorhinus ursinus
CAACAGGAACAGAGCTATCTCATGCAGAGTCTGAGATACCATTCCAGTTGTTATTTCCTATTGCAGTAAAATACTCTGTAATCTTAAAGTTTCAGAGTGTTGTGCCTTCCAGTAAGGAGATCCTATAAAATGGTTTGGTCACAATCATGCTGAAACCCTGGAACAGGTGGTGGTCTTACATGATTTATTTCTACTGAATGTGTGTCTTTTGTTGCATAGCCCTATGGGTTAACGAAATCCACTCACTGGGACACACCTCCACACAGAGAAACGCACACACACGTCACAGACCAAGTTTCTTTAAGGTGAGTCATGGGGCAACAGCCAATGGGAACACTCAGATGATCCAGCGAAGAGATCATCTGACATTTCCAAACACGGAGGATGCACCAAAATCTAATCATCTAAATATTCCTTTTGT
>NW_027402368.1:431-3447 GCF_003265705.2 Callorhinus ursinus
GGTTGCTTTTGTTTTTCTTAATGATTCACCGAAGAGCCTTGCACATTCTGCACACTAAACTTTGCTAATGGTTTGGAAAACCTCTCTGCCCTCTCGCCACGCCTTTGTCACTAAATGTTGGTGCATCATAGAACTCAGTAGCTCATTCTTTTCTCTCCTTTATTGATCTCATTCAGTCTCATGGATCTGATATCATCTCATATGCTCATGGTTCCCAATCCTATGACACTGGCAGGAATCTCTTCTCCAAACTCCAGGCCCATCTGTCCAAAGGCCTGTTGGATGATTCCTTCAGGGAGGCCAACAGGCAACTCAAATCTAACATGTACAAATTGCATCCAGTGCACATGTACAAACAGTCCACAACAAACCTGTTCCAACCACAGTCTTTCCCATTTCAATTAATGATAATCCACGTTCCCAAGTGCTCAGACTTTGACACCATTCTTGCTCAACTTTCACAGAGACATGTGGTCCATCTGCAGCTCTACTGGAAAATACATCCAGAATGACGGTCTCTCACCTTAGACCCTCTGCCGGGCTCCCTGCTATGGCATTCATTGGCACTCACATCCTCACAGGCCCAATACTCAATTGTCAGCATCCAAATCTTTTTTTCCTGAGAATTTTCCCAGGCCAAGACATGAGAATTAACATTCTCTGGCCCCCTCTACCCAGCAGCCTTCAACTAGTAGCTAACAGCACTTGCTGAAAAATACCCCAGTTACCCCGCCCCTTGCTGGGATAATGGAGGCTCAGGGTTCCCAATGAGGACCCACAGCGGTACCTGGCTTCATAGTACCATGTATTGGCTGCCCCCCTTCCCTGGCCCACTTCCTTGTTCCCCTAGTATTCCAGGGATCACCTCCCAAATAAATGACTTGCATTGAACTCCTGTCTTGGGGTCTGTTTCTGGGATAACCAAACTAAGCCCTAACTTGGCTAGCTGCTCCTGCTGTGCCCTGCACTATATTCTCAGCCAGAGGTTTGGTCTGAAAAGCCAGATTATGTCACTGCACTTCCTACCACACTCAAAATAGAGGACACAGTCTCATGACAGATGGCCCAGTGCCCCAGGCCTTGCACCTTTGCTGCACCTGTCTTCCTTAGCTCACTCCTACCACAACATATCATGGGCTGATCACTAAAGCCAGGAGGAAAAACTCAAGCCTGTTACATGAAACAGCTGGCTCAATACATTGGTGTCACTAGAACCCCACACAGAGATGAGCTGGAAGACAGTGGTGAGGCAGAGTTCTAGGTGGTGAACCTGAGCAGCCATGACACGGATGGAGAAAGAAGTTCTCCATCACCAATCCAATACTGTGGTATGGATTACAGGACCTTAGGCAAGAGCTAAAGCTTGGCCAGGGCTCCGGAGGGAACAAAGGTTGGGGAAAGGCATTCAGATGGGCCTAGGGAATGGATGCGACAGGCAGGTCCTTGTATTACACATCAGAGTCCACTACAGAGCATCCACAGCTATAGGGGCACTAAAAACCAGGCCTTGAGATGGTTTACCCAATAGATGACAGACAGCCTCTATTCTCACCAGCCCCAGTGTTCACATAGTAGATCCATGAATGGAATGACCATGATGGCTGAGATGAAGGCTGTGCCTGAGCCCATGGCTGGGCTGATCTAGCCATGACCACTACTAAACACCCAGCCCACTATGAGAAGTCAACGAGGCCTCTACAATGCACCATGCTTTAGGCTGTCAGCCAGCCACTTGGTGGTAATTTGCTTACATGAGAATCTTTCACCTGGAAATGGCAGTGATTTGTCTCTACTGGGATCATTCATACTCTGGGTGTGGGTTTGTCTTTGCCCATGGAATTGCTTGGCCCACACTAGTACCAGGGATTCACCCATATTGGATTCCACATAACATCGACTCCAAACTGAGCAAGCAGAAGCAGGTACAAAAGGAGCAGGTAACTCGGGATCCACTGGCATATAATATTCAACATCATTCAGGAGGTGGAAACCTCATAAAACACTGAAAAAGCCTCTTAAAGACATAGATTAAATGCTGGCTTGGTGATGTACCTCACGGGTGGGATATTGTCCTTCAAGATGAACTGACAAACAAGAGATGGTACTGGGTGTCCAAGTGTCACACAGATCCAGAAAGCAAGGGGTGGAAGTAGGGGTGGCCCCTCTCACTATCCTCCAGCCACCCAGGTCAGACTTTGTTCTCATTATCTCCATAAGTTTAGGTTTGGCAAATCTAGAGGTCCTGGCTCAAGGGGTAGGGAAGTCTTCCACTGTGGAACACCAAAGTCATGGTGGGCCCCTGTCACTTGTGCTCCTCATGCCATAAGATCAGCAGGCAGAGCAAAGTGTCCAGGCTGGCCAGGGTACTGGATGCTGGGAATGGAGAAGGGCAGAGCTACCATTACATAGGTTAGGAAGAAGTCTATCTGGAAATCAAGTGGTTCAATAGGGTCTTTCTAGTACTCTATGACCAATCTTAATTATGACTGGACTACTATGGCAGCCAGAACCACACAAGGGTGTGACAAGTAGGGACCTGGGCTTCATAGGGTGACAGTGTGGGCTGCCTCATCGCGCCCAGCAACCAGAGCAGGAGAAGGCTGGCCACCAGTCAGGGGACCCCAAAAGGGGTTAGGAAGAATAAGTTAATGAACATCAACTTAACCCAGACTAGCTCTAGCTGGCTACCAACCCTCTCCTCCCACACATCATGACCAGCATCATCCTGAAGAAGGAGGGAAGTGAACCCAGGGCGAGACGTGGGCAGAGCTGAGTGGGGCCAGGTTAACAGCAGACACTCGTGCACTCCAGTGCGGTGCTGTTACCAAGGAGTCTGATATTCCTTCCTCCCCAGTGGTGCCAGAGCCTGCTTTGCCTGCACGTGGGGTGCACTCAGAAGGGCTGGAGGTATCTGACAACTGCAGCCCCCAGGTGCAGCCCTTAGCTGTGGACTAATCCGTACAGGGGCATGAGCTCTGCAGCTCTGAGGGGTGACCACCCTGTCTCCAAGCCCCCG
>NW_027402369.1:0-3446 GCF_003265705.2 Callorhinus ursinus
CCCCCCGCTTAGCCACTGCAGCGACGTCCCTCCACGGAGCCAACTTCTAAAAGGTCCGATTTTGTGCTCCGCGGCTCTAGCACTTGCCAGAAGCGGCCGGCGGAGGCCCCTCCCCCGCCGTCTATCCTCCCGAATATCGCCTCGGATTCACTTCTCCGCACGTCCTACCTTCCAGAAAGTGGTCACTTTTCTGTTCAGAGAGTTGTTGCTACTCTCTTCTTCGGTCTCCTGTTGAGTTCGTAGGTGTTCAGAATGGTTTGATCCCTATTCAGCTGAATTCCTGAGACCAGACGAAATCTAGGTCTCCTACTCCTCCGCCATCTTGCTCCGCCCCCTGTAATTCTCCTTTTTGATGGGGTCTTTGTCTGGTTTGGGGATCAAGATAATGTTGGCCTTGGCCTCATAAAATGAGTTTGGACGTTTTCCTTCCATTTCTATTTTTTGGAACAGTTTCAGGAGAATAGGTATTAATTCTTCTTGAAATGTTTGGTAGAATTCCCCTGGGAAGCCATTTGGCCCTGGGCTTTTGTTTGTTGGGAGATTTTTGATGACTGCTTCAATTTCCTTAGTGGTTATAGGTCTGTTCAGGTTTTCCATTTCTTCCTGGTTCAATTTTGGTAGTTGATACATCTCTAGGAATGCACCCATTTCTTCCAGGTTATCTAATTTGCTGGCATAGAGTTGCTCATAATATGTTCTTATAATTGTTTGTATGTCTTTGGTGTTGGTTGTGATCTCTCCTCTTTCATTCATGATGTTGTTGATTTGGGTCCTTTCTCTTTTCTTTTTGATAAGTCTGGCCCGGGGTTTATCAATCTTGTTAATTCTTTCAAAGAACCAGCTCCTTGTTTCGCTGATCTGTTCTACTGTTCTTTTGGTTTCTATTTCATTGATTTCTGCTCTGATCTTTATTATTTCTCTTCTCCTGCTGGGTTTAGGCTTTATTTGCTGTTTTTTCTCTAGCTCCTTTGGGTGTAGGGTTAGGTTGTGTATTTGAGACCTTTCTTGGTTCTTGAGAAAGGCTTGTATTGCTATATACTTTCGTCTTAGGACTGCCATTGCTGCATCCCAAAGATTTTGAACAGTTGTGTTTTCATTTTCATTGGTTTCCATGAATTTTTTTAATTCTTCTTTAATTTCCTGGTTGACCCATTCATTCTTTAGTAGGATGCTCTTTAGCCTCCATGTATTTGAGTTCTTTCTGACTTTCCTCTTGTGATTGAGTTCTAGTTTCAAAGCACTGTGGTCTGAAAATATGCAGGGAATAATCCCAAACTTTTGGTACCAGTTGAGACCTGATTTGTGATCTAGGATGTGATCAATTCTGGAGAATGTTCCATGGGCACTAGAGAAGAATGTGTATTCCATTGCTTTGGGATGGAATGTTCTGAATATGTCTGTGAAGTCCATTTTGTCCAGTGTGTCATTTAAAGTCTTTATTTCCTTGTTGATCTTTTGCTTAAATGATCTGTCCATTTCAGTGAGGGGGGTGTTAAAGTCCCCCACTAGTACTGTATTGTTGTCAATGTGTTTCTTTGCTTTTGTTATTAATTGCCTTATATAATTGGCTGCTTCCATGTCAGGGGCGTAGATATTTACAATTGTTAGGTCTTCTTGTTGGATAGACCTTTTAAGTAGTATATAGTGTCCTTCTTCATCTCTTATTACAGTCTTTGTTTTAAAATCTAATTTGTCTCATATAAGGATTGCCACCCCAGCTTTCTTTTGGTGTCCATTAGCATGGTAAATGGCTTTCCACCCCCTCACTTTCAATCTGGGAGTGTCTTTGGGTCTAAAATGAGTCTCCTTCAGACAGCATATCAATGGTCTTGTTTTTTAATCCAATCTGATAGTCTGTCTTTTATTGGGGCATTTAGACCATTTACATCAGGGTAACTATGGAAAGATATGAATTTAGTGCCATTGTATTGCCTGTAAGGTGACTGTTATTGTATATTGTCTGTGTTCCCTTCTGGTCTATACTGTTTTTAGGCTCTCTCTTTGCTTAGAGGACCCCTTTCAATATTTCTTGGAGGGCTGGTTTCGTGTTTGCAAATTCCTTTAGTTTTTGTTTGTCCTGGAAGATTTCTATCTCTCTTTCTATTTTCAATGAGAGCCTAGCTGGATATAGTATTCTTGGCTCCATATTTTTCTTGTTTAGTGCTCTGAATATATCATGCCAGTCCTTTCTGGCCTGCCAGGTCTCTGTGGATAGGTCTGTTGCCAATCTAATGTTTCTACCATTGTAGGTTACAGATCTCTTCTCCCGAGCTGCTTTCAGGATTTTCTCTTTGTCTCTGAGACTCGTAAGTTTTACTAGTAGATGTTGGGGTGTTGACCTATTTTTATTGATTTTGAGAGGGGTTCTCTGTGCCTCCTGGATTTTGGTGCCTGTTTCCTTCCCCACATTAGGGAAGTTCTCTGTTATAATTTGTTCCAATATACGTTCTGCCCCTCTCTCTCTTTCTTATTCTTCTGGGATCCCAATTATCCTAATGTTGTTTCATCTTATGGTATCACCTCTCTCTCGAATTCTGCCCTCGTGATCCAGTAGCGGTTTATCTCTCTTTTTCTCAGCTTCTTTATTTTCCATCATTTGGTCTTCTATATCACTAATTCTCTCCTTTACCTCATTTATCCTAGCAGTTAGGCCCCCATTTTTTATTGCACCTCATTAGTAGCCGTTTTAGTTAGATTTTAGTCCTTTTATTTCTCCAGAAAGGGTTTCTCTCATAACTTCCATGCTTTTTTCGAGCCCAGCTAGTATCTTTAAAATCATGATTCTGAACTCTAGGTCCGACATCATGCTAATGTCCATTTTGAGTAGGTCCCTGGCAGACAGTACTACCTCTTGTTCTTTTTGTTGAGGTGATTTTTTTCATCTCATCATTTTGTCCAGAGGAGAATAGATGAATGAGAGAACAAAATGCTAACAGGTTAACAACGTCCCGATCAAATATACTCTAAACAATCAGAAAAGACCTGAAACCAGGGGAAACGAAAGGGAAAGAGAGAGAAAAAAAAAGAAAAAGATAAAGATAAAAACAAACAAATCAGAACCAAACAAAAAAAAAAAAACAGAATATGATCAAATATGATCAGGCTGGTGCATAGATCAGTGCCACACACTAGATTTTGGGCGTATTTTGGTCTGTTAGAAGAAAGTGCCTCCCAAAATTTTAAAGAAAGGAAAACTTATATATGTAGAAAAATAAAGGTTGATACGATGAAGGGATGGAATATGAGTGTAAAGATAAAATTATAAAAAATTTTATAAAAGTAATTGATAAGATAAGTTGTTTGAAAAAAGAAAGAAGAGGATTAAAAAAAAAAGGGAAAGCATGTGATCAGGCAGGAGACTAGAACAAAGCCATACACTAGAGATTTAGGGTGTATTTTGATCTGTTAGAAGAAACTGTATCTCAAAATTTTAAAGAGATAACAAT
>NW_027402370.1:0-3446 GCF_003265705.2 Callorhinus ursinus
GGGGGATGGGTTACCTGGTGATGGGTATTAAAGAGGGCACGTTCTGCGTGGAGCACTGGGTGTTATGCACAAACAATGAATCATGGAACACTACATCAAGAACTAATGATGTGATGTATGGTGATTAACATAACAATACAAAATTTAAAGAAATAAAAATAAAAAAGGAAGTCAGTCAGAAAGTATACATGCGGAGAGGGCGGAGCAAGATGGCGGAGGAGTAGGAGACCTGGATTTCATCTGGTCCCAGGAATTCAGCTGAATAGGGATCAAACCATTCGGAACACCTACAAACTCAACAGGACACCGAAGAGGAGAGTAGCAACAACTATGAACAGAGAAGCGACCACTTTCTGGAAGGTAGGACGTGCGGAGAAGTGAATCCGAGGCGATATTCGGGAGGATAGACGGCGGGGGAGGGGGCTCCGTCGGCCGCTTCTGGCAAGTGCTAGAGCCGCAGAGCACAAAATCGGACCTTTTAGAAGCCGGCTCCGCAGAGGGACGTCGCTCCAGTGGCTAAGCGGGGGGTGGAACCCTCTTGGGACAGTGGGGTCACAGAAAGACCGGGGGTGCCTGAGTGCGCCAGAGCTCCCAGGTATCGGAGCGGGGAAGCCGGCTGGAGAGACGGAGCCGAGGCGCGGGCTCGCAGCTCGGGGTGGCCATCAACTGTGATCGGCAACAGTCGGGCCACTGCTCCTCCAGCAGGGACCCAACAAGCAGCAGATCCGGGGAGACTCCCCTCCCTCCCCCGGGAGGCGCACCGCGGGAGCGCACCGCAGGGATCTGCTGGGTTTGGAGACTCCGTGCAGGGTCGGGTGCCAGAGATAGCAACGCTCGGTCACAGGCCGGGTGAGCACGGAGTGCGGCCGAGACCGGGGACACGGGAGTGACTGCTTTTCTCTGGGGGCACACTGAGGAGCGGGGCCCCGAGTTCTCAGCTCCTCCGGGTGGAGATTGGGAGGCCACCATTTCTGCCCTGGTCCTCCAAAGCTGTACCGAGAGCTTGCAGGGAACAAAAGCTCCTGAGAGCAAACCCGAGCAGCTTGCTTAGCCCGGACCGACAAGGGCGGGGCAATTCCGCCTCCGGCAAAGACATTTGGGAACCACGGCAACAGGCCCCTCCCCCAGAAGATCAGCACGAACAGCCAGCAAGCCAAGACCAAGTTTACCAATCAAGGAGAACGGGAGAACTCCAGCGCTAGGGGAATACTGCACAGAGAATTCATGGCTTTTTTACCATAATTCATTAGTTTTTCAAAGTTAATTTTTTTAACTGTTTCTTTTGAATTTTTCTTTTTCCCTTTTTCAAATAACATCTTATCAATCCTTTTTTTTAAAAAAAATATTTATTTTTCATTTTTAGAGTCATATATTTATCCCTTCATAGTAGGTACCCTTATTTTTGGCATATATATATAAGTTGTTCTCTCTTTAAATTTTGAGATACAATTTCTTCTAACAGATCAAAATATACCCTATATCACTAGTGTATGGCTTTGTTCTAGTCTCCTGCCTGATCACATTCTCTCCTTTTTTTTTCTTTTTTTCTTTTTTCCTTTTCTTTTTAAATCTTTTTCTTTCTTTTTAAAAAACAACTTCTTATCAAAACCTTTTAAAAATCTTTTATAATTTTCATCTTTACAGTCATCTTCCATCCCTTCATTGTATCAACCCTTAGTTTGTACATAGATAAGTCTTTCTTCCTTTAAAATTTTAGCAGGCACTTTCTTCTAACAGCCCAAAATATGCCCAAAAGCTAGTGTGTGGCACTGATCTATGCACTAGCCTGATCATATTTGATCATATTCTGGTTTTTTTTGTTTTGTTCTGTTTTTCTTTGTTTTTATATTTTTCTTTTTCCTTTTTTTTTTCTCTCATTATTCTTTCCCTTTCTTGTCCCCTGGTTTCAGGTCTTTTCTGATTTGTATAGAGTATATTTCCTGGAGACATTGTTGACCTGTTAGCATTCTGTTCTCTCATTTATCTGTTCTCCTCTGGACAAAATGACAGGACGAAAAAAATCACCTCAGCAAAAAGAACAAGAGGTAGTACCATCTGCCAGGGACCTACTCAATACGGACATTAGTACGATGTCAGACCTAGAGTTCAGAATCATGACTTTAAAGACACTAGCTGGGCTTGAAAAAAGCGTGGAAGTTATTAGAGACACCCTTTCTGGACAAATAAAAGAACTAAAATCTAACTAAGTCGAAATCAAAAAGGCTATTCATGAGGTGCAATCAAAAATGGGGGCACTAGCTGCTAGGATAAATGAGGCAGAAGAAAGAATTGGCGATATAGAAGACAAAATGATGGAAAATAAAGAGGCTAAGAAAAAGAGAGATAAGCAACTATAGGATCACGTGGGCAGAATTGAAGAGATAAGCGATACCATAAGACAAAACAACATTAGAATAATTGGGATCCCAGAAGAAGAAGAAAGAGAGAGGGGCAGAAGGTATATTGGAGCAAATAATAGCAAAGAATTTCCCTAATGTAGGGAAGGAAACAGGCATCAAAATCCAGGAGGCACAGAGAACCCCTCTCAAAATCAATAAAAATAGGTCAACACCCCGGCATCTAATAGTAAAACGTACGAGTGTCAGAGACAAAGAGAAAATCCTGAAAGCAGCTCGGGAGAAGAGATATGTAACCTACAATGGTAGAAATATTACATTGGCAACAGACCTATCCACAGAGACCTGGCAGGCCAGAAAGGACTGGCATGATATCTTCAGAGCAACAAACAACAAAAATATGCAGCCAAGAATACTATATCCAGCTAGGCTATCATTGAAAATAGAAGGAGAGATAAAAAGCTTCCAGAACAAACAAAAACTAAAGGAATTTGCAAACACAAAACCAGCCCTACAAGAAATATTGAAAGGGGTCCTCTAAGCAAAGAGAGAGCCTAAAAGCAGCATAGACCAGAAAGGAACACAGACAATATAAAGTAACAGTCACCTTACAGGCAATACAATGGCACTAAATTCATATCTTTCAAAAGTTACCCTGAATGTAAATGGGCTAAATGCCCCAATCAAAAGACACAGGCTATCAGATTGGATTAAAAAACAAGACCCATCGATATACTGTCTGCAAGACACTCATTTTAGACCCAATGACACCCCAGTGAGGGGGTGGAAAACTATATACCATGCTAATGGACACCAAAAGAAAGCTGGGGTGGCCATCCTTATATCAGACAAATTAGATTTTAAAACAAAGACTGTAATAAGAGATGAAGAAGGACACTATATCCTACTTAAAGTGTCTATCCAACAAGAAGATCTAACAATTGTAAATATCTATGCCCCTAACGTGGGAGCAGCCAATTATATAAGGCAATTCATAACAAAAGCAAAGAAACACATTGAAAACAATACAATAATAGTGGGGGACTTTAACACCCCCCTGACTGAAATGGACAGATCATCTAAGCAAAA
>NW_027402371.1:0-3442 GCF_003265705.2 Callorhinus ursinus
TAGGTATCTTATGGTTTTGGGTGCAATTGTGAATGGGATCAACTCCTTGATTTGTCTCTCTTCTGTCTTGTTGTTGGGGTATAGGAATGCCACTTATTTCTGTGCATTGATTTTATAGCCTGCTACTTGACTGAATTCCTGTATGAGTTCTAGCAGTTTTGGGGTGGAGTCTTTTGGGTTTTCCACATAAAGTATCATATCATCTGCAAAGAGTGAGAGTTTGACTTCCTCTTAGCCGATTTGGATGCCTTTGATTTCTTTTTGTTGTCTGATTGCTGTGGCTAGGACTTCTACTACTATGTTGAATAGCAGTGGTGACAGTGGACATCCCTGCCGCTTTCCTGACCTTAAGGGAAAAGCTCTCATGTGCAGAGACAACGTGGCAAACACCTATGTGGTCGTGGGAGTCACAAGCTGGGGGGTAGGCTGCGCCCGAACTAAGCGCCCTGGTACATGGCCACCTGGCCGTATCTGAACTGGACTGCTTCCAAGATCGGTTCTAATGCCTTGCACATGGCTCAATCACCCACCCCTCCCCATCCAACTTCTCAAGCAATCCCGGCTAGACAACCCTCTGCCCGCCCTCCTGCTCGCCCTCCTTGGTACTTCCAATGCCCTCCTCGACCTCCTCCCAGGCCCCCTGCATCTCGACCTCGACCCAAACCCCTGGCCCCAACCCCACCCCCTCCCCCACCTATCACTAAAGCTCCCCAAGTAGTTTCTTTTGCCAAGGGACTACAGCAACTCACAGAGATCTTGAAGGGGAAGACCTTTTCTAATGCAAAGGGGTATTACGAAATGGACACCACGGATCTCCCAGAACTAACTGCCGCCTCCTGATCCAACCCCACTCCCAACAGACCCAGTGAGCCCTTTACTCCCAAGAAAACAAAGATGAAATAAATAAATATATATATATATATATATATATACATATAACTATATTTATATTTGCTTTCTGGACTTCTTCCTACCTGCCCTCCCCGACTCAATCCAAACTCTCCCCCAGCAAATCTGTCCTCCCTCTGTCACCCTCCAACAGGGTGGAATTGCTTGTAAGCAAAGACTAAAAGTACACGTGAAAAGTGTAAAAACAAATTTGCATTTGGTTTGGTTTAATAACTTGCTCCTGATTCTGTCCTCATCAAGGACGTGCAAGTCCTGTGCTGCATTATTTGGTTGTCACTTTCGGTTTTGTTAAATAGCCGAGGCCTTTGTAACTCTTACCACGTGCTGTCGGGCTGGGTGACTGTGTCTATGTCTGAAAATCTCTATATGAAGCACTAAAGTAGGATAAGAAATTACAGCAGCACCATTTTGATGAGTCCAAATGTTTTCAAGGTTGGAAATAAATCTTGACTCAGTGAAAAGAAGCTGAAGACATACAGAGAACACATAGGAAATGACTGAAGTGAGTCCTTCCTGCTCATTTACATTAGAAGTAATGAGCGGATGTCTCCAGTTAAAGGCAGAGCTCAAGTTAGGATTAGGTTTAAAAGACAAGATCCAGCTGCATGCTGTCTCCAGGAGGTTCACCTGGGACCCAGTGACACAAAGAGGGTTAAAGTGAGAGGGTGGAAAAGATCCTCCATACAGACATCAACCAGTGGAGACGTGGTGTGCCATCCCCATATCAGACAAGATGGACCCTAAGTCAAGGCCCTTGGAAGAGGCGGGTGAGAGTGAGGGATTGTCTGGGCCGTGTTTAAGAAGAGAGACCCAGAGCCCCTTCAGGAAGCCGGTCCAAACGGGGTCTGACTGCTGGCAGTCTAAAGGGGCTGCTGAGAGAGATTTTCAGGGGTGTAACCCTTTCCCCGGGAGGTATGCAGATAGATTCCACAGACCTGTGGGCCTCAGGCTGCCCTCTGCAGGTTGAAGGATGTGTGGTGTGCGTGCACAAGCTGGGCAGATCTGGGGAGCCAGGGAGCTGGAATAGGGCAGCTCTAGGGAGAGGCCCTGCCCTAGGAGCGGGCTGCTTGGAGCACCAGATATCTGCCTAATTCCAACTGCACATATTCCCCCTAAAGTCCCAGCCGGAGGAAGCTGCACATCCTTGCCATTATGGGGCTCCACAGACTCGCTGGGGTACCCTTCAATGAAACAGCTGCGAGCACTGATTGCTGTACAAGTCAGCATCCCCAGTGTGCAATCAGTTCAAACGTGGAAATCTGCCACCATGCAACGATTTTCAGGGGTGTGCCCCCTCCTTTCAGAATGTCACTTTGTTGAGGAGGTCGGAACTCCACTGGCTTGTAGGGTCCTGGACACACAAAACTGGTTGATCACTGCATACTGCACACACACGTTCCACACGGGGATGTACCCAGGGATCTGTACAGTGAGAAGTTCAGAAGGAGCCTGGTTTCAGGAGCGGGCTGTTGGGGGTACATGGAATCTATCCATTTCCAAGCCTGTACTAACTCAAATGTACCTATTTCCTTTGAAGGCTGAGCTGGAGGAGAGTGGATTCCTTGGCAGTGGATTAAATGTTAGATAACATGTTATCTCCGTATAATAGACACCTGTGAGGACTGACGAAGCTGGGGATCGAACAGGCAGACGGTCCTGGGGCTGATAGTCACCACATTAAAACTGCTGCCAAAGAAATAGTTGTGGGGCTTTGATCCCAACAGCCAGGTGACCAGCAGATGGGTTGGGACCAGGTTGTCCTCCACAGACCTGAGAGACCCCAGCTGACAGTGGCAGCCTGGGGAGGTACCTACTGATTATGCACAAAATATGGAGGTCCAGATAGGCAGGAACCTGGAACAGGGCAAGAATCTTGAAAGGCTGGGTCTTGGGAAGGGGCTCTTGGGCCCACAAGAATTTACCCTATCCAACAAAAATGTGCTTTGAGACTGAAGGAGAATGGACTGCCTTTCCAGAACTGAGACGACTTGGGCTGCAGGAGTAATCCTCATGGGTACACCTGGGAGCTTTAAATACAGGTAAGCCCTAGAACCTAAGGCAACCATTCGGAATGGGACTGAGTTGTGCAGATTTAAAACTGAGACTCAGAAATATTTTAGGGGGATAAACTTTCCATGGAACGGAGACTATGCACATGGTTGGGAATAAAGAAACTCCAGGCCAGGGAAAAATAAGAAAGAGGTTAAAGTTCAGGGTTTTGGTTACAGTTTTGGATAGCATCAGGGATAGGATTTATGGTTTGGGGGTAGGATTTAATGTTAGGGTACGGGTTAGGATATGGGTTAAGGTACGGGTTAGGGTTAGGCTACAGGCTAGTGTACGGGTTAGGATTAGGGTATGGGTTAGGGTTAAGGTACGGGTTAGGGTTAGAGTACGGGTTAGTCTCTGGAGCGAGACTTGCGGGAATAAGGCAGTCAGGAGCCCCCCTAGGGTTGGGGTTAGGGGCTAGGGGAATGGCAGGTAGAGCTGTCCTGCTCTCAATGCTTTCAGAAGTGTCAACTGGTGTATTTTG
>NW_027402372.1:0-3442 GCF_003265705.2 Callorhinus ursinus
CTCGGCATCAGGGAAATCCAAATCAAAACCTCAATGAGATACCACCTCACACCCGTCAGAATGGCTAAAATTAACAAGTCAGGGAACAACAGATGTTGGCGGGGATGTGGAGAAAGGGGAACCCTTCTACACTGTTGGTGGGAATGCAAGCTCGTGCAACCCCTCTGGAAAACAGTATGGAGGTTCCTCAAACAGTTGAAATTAGAGCTACCGTTCGATCCAACAATTGCACTACTGGGTATTTACCACAAAGATACAAATGTAGGGACCCGAAAGGGTACGTGCACCCCAATGTTTATAGCAGCAATGTCCACAATAGCCAAACTGTGGCAAGAGCCAAGATGCCCATCGACAGATGAATGGATAAAGAAGCATTGGTATATATACACAATGGAATATTATGCAGCCATCAAAAGGAATGAGATCTTGCCATTTGCAACGACGTGGATGGAACTGGAGGGTGTTATGCTGAGTGAAATAAGTCAATCAGAGAAAGACATGTATCACATGACCTCACTGATATGAGGAATTCTTAATCTCAGGAAACAAACTGAGTGTTACTGCAGTGGTTGGGGGTGGGAGGGATGGGGTGACTGGGTGATAGACATTGGGGAGGGTATGTGCTACGGTGAGCGCTGTGAATTGTGCAAGACTGTTGAATCACAGATCTGTACTTCTGAAACAAATAATGCAACATATTTTAAGAAAAAAGAAAAGGAAGAAGATAACAGGAGAGGAAGAAAAGGGGAGTATGTCAGAGGGGGAGACGAACCATGAGAGATGATGGACTCTGAAAAACAAACTGAGGGTTCTAGAGGGGAGGGGGGAGGGGGATGTGTTATCCTGGTGATGGGTATTGAGGAGGGCACGTTCTGCATGGAGCACTGAGTGTTATGAATAAACAATGAATCATGGAACACTGCACCAAAAACTAATGATGTAATATATGGTGATTAACATAACAATAAAAAAATTTAAAAAATTAAAAAAATAAAAAAATAAAAGAAAAGAAGAAAGTGCCTGCTAAAATTTTAAAGGAAGAAAGACTAATATTTGTACAAAATAAGGGTTGATACAATGAAGGGATGGAAGATGATTGTAAAGACGAAAATTATAAAAGATTTTATAAAAGGAATTGATAAGAAAAGAAGTTGATTGAAAAAAGAAAGAAGATTTAAAAAAAAAGAAAGAAGAAAAGAAAAAAAAGGGAGAGAATGTGATCAGGCAGGAGACTAGAACAAAGCCATACACTAGTGATTTAGGGTATATTTTGATCTGTTAGAAGAAACTGTATCTAAAAATTTTAAAGAGAGAACTACTTATATATATATGCCAAAAATAAAGGTAACTATTATGAAGGGATAAAATATGACTCTAAAAATGAAAAATAAAAAAAATGTTTTTTTAAAAAAGGGATTGATAAGATGTTGGCTGAAAAAGGTTAAAGAAAATTAAAAAAAAAACAGTTATAAAATTAACTTTGAAAACCTAATGGATCATGGTAAAAAAGCCATGAATTCTATGTGCAGTATTCCCCTAGCGTTGCAGTTCTCCCATTCTCCTTGATCAGTAAACTTGGTCTTGGCTTGCTGGCTGTTCCTGCTGATCTTTTGGGGGAGGGGCCTGTTGCCTTGGTTCCCAAATGTCTTTGCTGGAGGCGGAATTGCCCCGCCCTTGTGAGTCCGGGCCAAGCAAGCTGCTGGAGATTGCTCTCAGGAGCTTCTGTTCCCTGCATGCTCTCGGTAAAGCTTTGGAGGACCAGGGTTAAAATGGTGGCCTCCCAATCTCTGCTCGGTGGAGCTGAGAACTCGGGGCCCCACTTCTCAGTGAGCCCCCAGAGAAAAGCAGTCACTCCCATCTCCCCGGTCTCTGGCCACACTCCGTGCTCACCTGGCCTGTGACCGAGCATTTCTATCTCTGTCACCAAAACCTGAGTGGAGTCTCCAAACCCAGCAGATCCCTGCAGTGCGCTCCCGCGCCACTCCTCCTGGGGGAGGAAGGGGAGTCTCCCCAGATCCGCCGCTTGTTGGTCCCTGCTGGAGGAGCCGTGTCCCGACTGCGCCGCGGATCACGGTTTATGGCAACCCCGAGCTGAGAGCCCGCGCCTCGGCTCCATCTCTGCAGCCAGCTTCCCCGCTCAGATACCTGGGAGCTCTGCCGCACTCAGGCACCCCTGGTCTTTCTGTGACCATGAGGGTCCTGAGACCACACTGTCCCACGAGCTTTCCACCCCCCGCTGAGCCACTGGAGCAACGTCCCTCTGTAGAGCCGACTTCTAAACATACCGATTTTGTGCTCCGAATCTCTAGCACTTGCCAGAAGTGGCGGAGGCCCCCTCCCCCGCCGTTTATCCTCCCGAATATCACATCGGATTCACTTCTCCGCACGTCCTACCTTCCAGTAAGTGGTCGCTTCTCTGTTCAGAGAGTTGTTGCTACTCTCTTTTGTGATTGCCTCTTGAGTTCGTAGGTGTTCAGAATGGTTTGATCCCTATTCAGCTGAATTCCTGAGACCAGATGAAATCCAGGTCTCCTACAACTAGGCCATCTTGCTCCACCCCCAACCCCCACACCCCTGTCCTTTCCTTTTCTTGTAGTGTCCTTGTCTTATTTTGGTAACAGGATAATGCTGGCTTCATAAAATGAGTTTGGAAGTATGCCCTCCTCTCCTACTTTTTAAAGAGTCTGAGAAAGTTTGGTATTAAGTCTTCTACTATCTGGTTGAACTTCTAAGTGAAGCTGTCTGGTCTTGGACATTTGTTTATATGTCGGGGTTTTTAATTATCGAATCAATCTTTATACTAGTGATCAGTGTGTTCAGATATTTTTCCTTCACAGTTCAATATTTCTAGGTTGTTGGTAGGAACTTACCCATTTCTTCCAGTGTATTGGCCTCTTTTCACCTAGTATTCTCTTATGATCCTTTGTATTTCTGTGGTATTCATTGTCATGGCTCATCTTTCTTTCCTTTTTTTTAAGTTTTTCACATTTTTAAAAATTTAAATTCAATTAGTCAAGGTATCGTACATCGTTAGTTTTTGATGTAATGTTCAATGATTCATTAGTTGAGTATAACACCCAGTGTTCCTCACCACACGTGCCCTCTAATGCTCATAACCCAGTTACCTCCTTTCCCCCACCCACCTCCCTTCCTGCACACCTCCGTTTGTTTCCCAGAGTCAGGAGTCTCGGATGGTTTGTCCCCCCCTCTGATTTTTTTTTTCCTCTTCTGGTTTCCCTCTTTGTCCTTATGATCCTCTGTGCTATTGCTTACATTCCACATATGAGTGAAACCATATGATAATTGTCTTTCTCTGCTTGACTTATTTCACCCAGCATAACACCCTCCAATTCCATCCATGTCGATGCAAATGGTAGATATTCATCTTTTCTAATGGCTGAGGAATATTCCATTGTGTATATGAACCACATCTTCTTTATCC
>NW_027402373.1:0-3441 GCF_003265705.2 Callorhinus ursinus
TCTGATATAAGGATTGCCACCCCAGCTTTCTTTTGGTGTCCATTAGCATGGTAAATGGTTTTCCACCCCCTCACTTTCAATCTGGGGGTGTCTTTGCGTCTAAAATGAGTCTCTTGCAGACAGCATATTGATGGGTCTTGTTTTTTAATCCAATCTGATAGCCTGTGTCTTTTGATTGGGGCATTGAGCCCATTTACATTCAGGGTAACTATTGAAAGGTATGAATTTAGTGCCATTGTATTGCCTGTAAGGTGACTGTTTTTGTGTGTTGTCTGTGTTCCTCTCTGATCTTTGCTGCTTTTAGGCTCTCTCTTTGCTTAGAGGACCTCTTTCAATATTTCTTAGAGGGCTGGTTTCGTGTTTGCAAATTCCTTCAGTTTTTGTTTGTTCTGGAAGCTTTTTATCTCTCCTTCTATTTTCAATGACAGCCTACCTGGATATAATATTCTTCGCTGCATATTTTTCTCGTTTAGTGCTCTCAAGATATCTTGCCAGTCCTTTCTGGCCTGCCAGGTCTCTGTGGATAGGTCTGTTGCCAATCTCATGTTTCTACCATTGTAGGTTACATATCTCTTCTCCCAAGCTGCTTTCAGGATTTTCTCTTTGTCTCTGAGACGTGTAAGTTTTACTATTAGATGTCGGGGTGTTCACCTATTATTATTGATTTTGAGAGGGGTTCTCTGTGCCTCCTGGATTTTGATGTCTGTTTCCTTCCTCACATTAGGGAAGTTCTCTGCTATTATTTGCTCCAATATACCTTCTGCCCCCCCCTCTTCTTCTTCTGGGATCCCAATTATTCTAATGTTGTTTCATCTTATCATATCACTTATCTCTCGAATTCTGCCCTCGTGATCCTGTAGTTGTTTTTCTCTCTTTTTCTCAGCCTCTTTATTTTCCATCATTTGGTCTTCTATATTGCTGATTCTCTCTTCTGCTTCATTTATCCTAGCAGTTAGTGCCCCCATTTTTGATTGCACCTCATCAATAGCCTTTTTGATTTCGACTTGGTTGGATTTTTGTTCTTTTATTTCTCCAGAAAGAGTTTCTCTAATAACCTCCACGCTTTTTTCAAGCCCAGCTAGTATCTTTAAAGTCATGATTCTGAACTCTAGGTCCGACATCGTACTAATGTCTGTATTGAGCAGATCCCTGGCTGATGGTACTACCTCTTGTTCTTTTTGCTGAGGTGATTTTTTTCGTCTTGTCATTTTGTCCAGAGGAGAACAGATGAATGAGAGAACAAAATGCTAACAGGTTTACAAGTCCCCAGCAAATATACTGTATACAAATCAGAAAAGACCTGAAACCAGGGGAAAAGAAAGGGAAAGAAAGAAAAAAAAAAGGATAAAACAAAAACAGAACAATACAAAAAAAAGCAGAATATGATCAAATATGATCAGGCTAGTGCATAGATCAGTGCCACACACTAGATTTTGGGTGTATTTTGGTCTGTTAGAAAAAAGTGCCTCCTAAAATTTTAAAGGAAGAAAGACATATATGTACAAAATAAGGTTTGATACAATGAAGGGATGGAAGATGACTGTAAAGATGAAAATTATAAAAGATTTTATAAAAGGACTTGATAAGATAAGAAGTTGTTTGAAAAAAGAAAGAAGAAGATTTAAGAAAAAAAAAAAGGAAAAAGGAAGAGAATGTGATCAGGCAGGAGACTAGAACAAAGCCATACACTAGTGATTTAGGGTATATTTTGATCTGTTAGAAGAAACTGTATCTCAAAATTTGAAAGAGAGAACAACTTATATATATATATATGCCAAAAATAAGGGTAACTACTATGAAGGGATAAAATATGACTGTAAAAATGAAAAATAAAAAATGTTTTTTTTTTTTAAAATGGATTGATAAGTTGTTGGTTGAAAAAGGGAAAAAGAAAAATAAAAAAAAACAGTTAACAAAAATTAACTTTGATGAACTAATGAATCATGGTAAAAAAAGCCATGAATTCTATGTGCAGTATTCCCCTAGCGCTGGAGTTCTCCCATTCTCCTTGATCGGTAAACTTGGTCTTGGCTTTCTAGCTGTTCGTGCTGATCTTTTGGGGGAGGGGCCTGTTGCTGTGGTTCCCAAATGTCTTTGCCGGAGGCGGAATTGCCCCGCCCTTGTCGGTCCGGGCTAAGGAAGCTGCTTGGGTTTGATCTCAGGAGCTTTTGTTCCCTGCAAGCTCTGGTACAGCCTTGGAGGACCAGGGCGAAAATGGTGGCCTCCCAATCTCCACCCGGAGGAGCCGAGAACTCGGGGCCCCTCTCCTCAGTGCGCCCCCAGAGAAAAGCAGTCACTCCCGTGTCCCTGGTCTCCGGCCGCACTCCGTGCTCACCCGGCCTGTGACCGAGCGTTTCTATCTTTGGCACCCGACCCCGTGTGGAGTCTCCAAACCCAGCAGATCCCTGCGGTGCGCTCCTGCACCGCTCCTCCTGGGGGAGGAAGGGGAGTCTCCCCAGCTCCGCCGCTTGTTGGGTCCCTGCTGGAGGAGCAGTGGCCCGACTGGCCCGCGGATCACAGTTTATGGCCACCCCGAGCTGAGAGCCCGCGCCTCGGCTCCGTCTCTGCAGCCGGCTTCCCCGCTCTGATACCTGGGAGCTCTGCCGCATTCAGGCACCCCCGGTCTTTCTGTGACCCCGAGGGTCCTGAGACCACACTGTCCTGCGAGGGTTCCACCCCCTGCTTAGCCACTGGAGCGACGTCCCTCCACGGAGCCGACTTCTAAAAGTTCCGATTTTGTGCTCCGCGGCTCTAGCACTTGCCAGAAGCGGCCGGCGGAGGCCCCCTCCCCCGCCGTCTATCCTCCCGAATATCGCCTCGGATTCACTTCTCCGCACGTCCTACCTTCCAGTAAGTGGTCGCTTCTCTGTTCAGAGAGTTGTTGCTACTCGCCTCTTCGATCTCCTGTTGAGTTCGTAGGTGCTCAGAATGGTTTGGTCCCTATTCAGCTGAATTCCTGAGACCAGACGAAATCTAGGTCTCCTACTCCTCCGCCATCTTGCTCCGCCCCCAATATCCTCTAGTTCTATCCACGTCATTGCAAATGGATGGCTGCATAGTATTCCATTGTATATATGTACCACATCTTCTTTATCCATTCATCTGTTGATGGACATCTTGGCTCTTTCCATAGTTTGGCTATTGTGGACATTGCTGTTATAAACATTGGGGTGCAGGTACCCCTTTGGATCCTTACATTTGTATCTTTGGGGTAAATACCCCGTAGTGCAATTGCTGGGTTGTAGGGTAGCTCTATTTTCAACTTTTTGAGGAACCTCCAAACTGTTTTCCAGAGTGGCTTCACCAGCTTGCATTCCCACCAACAGTGTAGGAGGGTTCCCCTTTTGCAAGAGGTGGTTTTTAAAAGTTAGTTGCAATATGGAATTTAAAGTAATATCAATGTGTGTGTGTGTGTGTGTGTGTGTGTGTGTGTGTGTGTGT
>NW_027402374.1:0-3441 GCF_003265705.2 Callorhinus ursinus
TCTGATATAAGGATTGCCACCCCAGCTTTCTTTTGGTGTCCATTAGCATGGTAAATGGTTTTCCACCCCCTCACTTTCAATCTGGGGGTGTCTTTGCGTCTAAAATGAGTCTCTTGCAGACAGCATATTGATGGGTCTTGTTTTTTAATCCAATCTGATAGCCTGTGTCTTTTGATTGGGGCATTGAGCCCATTTACATTCAGGGTAACTATTGAAAGGTATGAATTTAGTGCCATTGTATTGCCTGTAAGGTGACTGTTTTTGTGTGTTGTCTGTGTTCCTCTCTGATCTTTGCTGCTTTTAGGCTCTCTCTTTGCTTAGAGGACCTCTTTCAATATTTCTTAGAGGGCTGGTTTCGTGTTTGCAAATTCCTTCAGTTTTTGTTTGTTCTGGAAGCTTTTTATCTCTCCTTCTATTTTCAATGACAGCCTACCTGGATATAATATTCTTCGCTGCATATTTTTCTCGTTTAGTGCTCTCAAGATATCTTGCCAGTCCTTTCTGGCCTGCCAGGTCTCTGTGGATAGGTCTGTTGCCAATCTCATGTTTCTACCATTGTAGGTTACATATCTCTTCTCCCAAGCTGCTTTCAGGATTTTCTCTTTGTCTCTGAGACGTGTAAGTTTTACTATTAGATGTCGGGGTGTTCACCTATTATTATTGATTTTGAGAGGGGTTCTCTGTGCCTCCTGGATTTTGATGTCTGTTTCCTTCCTCACATTAGGGAAGTTCTCTGCTATTATTTGCTCCAATATACCTTCTGCCCCCCCCTCTTCTTCTTCTGGGATCCCAATTATTCTAATGTTGTTTCATCTTATCATATCACTTATCTCTCGAATTCTGCCCTCGTGATCCTGTAGTTGTTTTTCTCTCTTTTTCTCAGCCTCTTTATTTTCCATCATTTGGTCTTCTATATTGCTGATTCTCTCTTCTGCTTCATTTATCCTAGCAGTTAGTGCCCCCATTTTTGATTGCACCTCATCAATAGCCTTTTTGATTTCGACTTGGTTGGATTTTTGTTCTTTTATTTCTCCAGAAAGAGTTTCTCTAATAACCTCCACGCTTTTTTCAAGCCCAGCTAGTATCTTTAAAGTCATGATTCTGAACTCTAGGTCCGACATCGTACTAATGTCTGTATTGAGCAGATCCCTGGCTGATGGTACTACCTCTTGTTCTTTTTGCTGAGGTGATTTTTTTCGTCTTGTCATTTTGTCCAGAGGAGAACAGATGAATGAGAGAACAAAATGCTAACAGGTTTACAAGTCCCCAGCAAATATACTGTATACAAATCAGAAAAGACCTGAAACCAGGGGAAAAGAAAGGGAAAGAAAGAAAAAAAAAAGGATAAAACAAAAACAGAACAATACAAAAAAAAGCAGAATATGATCAAATATGATCAGGCTAGTGCATAGATCAGTGCCACACACTAGATTTTGGGTGTATTTTGGTCTGTTAGAAAAAAGTGCCTCCTAAAATTTTAAAGGAAGAAAGACATATATGTACAAAATAAGGTTTGATACAATGAAGGGATGGAAGATGACTGTAAAGATGAAAATTATAAAAGATTTTATAAAAGGACTTGATAAGATAAGAAGTTGTTTGAAAAAAGAAAGAAGAAGATTTAAGAAAAAAAAAAAGGAAAAAGGAAGAGAATGTGATCAGGCAGGAGACTAGAACAAAGCCATACACTAGTGATTTAGGGTATATTTTGATCTGTTAGAAGAAACTGTATCTCAAAATTTGAAAGAGAGAACAACTTATATATATATATATGCCAAAAATAAGGGTAACTACTATGAAGGGATAAAATATGACTGTAAAAATGAAAAATAAAAAATGTTTTTTTTTTTTAAAATGGATTGATAAGTTGTTGGTTGAAAAAGGGAAAAAGAAAAATAAAAAAAAACAGTTAACAAAAATTAACTTTGATGAACTAATGAATCATGGTAAAAAAAGCCATGAATTCTATGTGCAGTATTCCCCTAGCGCTGGAGTTCTCCCATTCTCCTTGATCGGTAAACTTGGTCTTGGCTTTCTAGCTGTTCGTGCTGATCTTTTGGGGGAGGGGCCTGTTGCTGTGGTTCCCAAATGTCTTTGCCGGAGGCGGAATTGCCCCGCCCTTGTCGGTCCGGGCTAAGGAAGCTGCTTGGGTTTGATCTCAGGAGCTTTTGTTCCCTGCAAGCTCTGGTACAGCCTTGGAGGACCAGGGCGAAAATGGTGGCCTCCCAATCTCCACCCGGAGGAGCCGAGAACTCGGGGCCCCTCTCCTCAGTGCGCCCCCAGAGAAAAGCAGTCACTCCCGTGTCCCTGGTCTCCGGCCGCACTCCGTGCTCACCCGGCCTGTGACCGAGCGTTTCTATCTTTGGCACCCGACCCCGTGTGGAGTCTCCAAACCCAGCAGATCCCTGCGGTGCGCTCCTGCACCGCTCCTCCTGGGGGAGGAAGGGGAGTCTCCCCAGCTCCGCCGCTTGTTGGGTCCCTGCTGGAGGAGCAGTGGCCCGACTGGCCCGCGGATCACAGTTTATGGCCACCCCGAGCTGAGAGCCCGCGCCTCGGCTCCGTCTCTGCAGCCGGCTTCCCCGCTCTGATACCTGGGAGCTCTGCCGCATTCAGGCACCCCCGGTCTTTCTGTGACCCCGAGGGTCCTGAGACCACACTGTCCTGCGAGGGTTCCACCCCCTGCTTAGCCACTGGAGCGACGTCCCTCCACGGAGCCGACTTCTAAAAGTTCCGATTTTGTGCTCCGCGGCTCTAGCACTTGCCAGAAGCGGCCGGCGGAGGCCCCCTCCCCCGCCGTCTATCCTCCCGAATATCGCCTCGGATTCACTTCTCCGCACGTCCTACCTTCCAGTAAGTGGTCGCTTCTCTGTTCAGAGAGTTGTTGCTACTCGCCTCTTCGATCTCCTGTTGAGTTCGTAGGTGCTCAGAATGGTTTGGTCCCTATTCAGCTGAATTCCTGAGACCAGACGAAATCTAGGTCTCCTACTCCTCCGCCATCTTGCTCCGCCCCCAATATCCTCTAGTTCTATCCACGTCATTGCAAATGGATGGCTGCATAGTATTCCATTGTATATATGTACCACATCTTCTTTATCCATTCATCTGTTGATGGACATCTTGGCTCTTTCCATAGTTTGGCTATTGTGGACATTGCTGTTATAAACATTGGGGTGCAGGTACCCCTTTGGATCCTTACATTTGTATCTTTGGGGTAAATACCCCGTAGTGCAATTGCTGGGTTGTAGGGTAGCTCTATTTTCAACTTTTTGAGGAACCTCCAAACTGTTTTCCAGAGTGGCTTCACCAGCTTGCATTCCCACCAACAGTGTAGGAGGGTTCCCCTTTTGCAAGAGGTGGTTTTTAAAAGTTAGTTGCAATATGGAATTTAAAGTAATATCAATGTGTGTGTGTGTGTGTGTGTGTGTGTGTGTGTGTGTGTGT
>NW_027402375.1:0-603 GCF_003265705.2 Callorhinus ursinus
ACTCCCCATCAAAATACCATCCACTTTTTTCAAAGAAATGGAACAAAGAATCCTAAAATTTGTATGGAAACAGAAGAGACCCCGAATAGCCAGAGGAATATTGAAAAAGAAAAGCAAAGCTGGCGGCATCACAATTCCGGACTTCCAGCTCTATTACAAAGCTGTCATCATCAAGACAGTATGGTACTGGCACAAAAACAGACACATAGATCAATGGAACAGAATCGAGAGCCCAGAAATGGACCCTCAACTCTATGGTCAACTCATCTTCGACAAGGCAGGAAAGAATGTCCAAAGGAAAAAAGACAGTCTCTTCAACAAATGGTGTTGGGAAAATTGGACAGCCACATGCAGAAGAATGAAACTGGACCATTTCCTTACACCACACACAAAAATAGACTCCAAATGGTTGAAAGACCTAAACGTGAGACAGGAGTCCATCCAAATCCTAAAGGAGAACACAGGTAGCAACCTCTTCGACCTCAGCCGCAGCAACTTCTTCCTAGAAACATCGCCAAAGGCACGGGAAGCCAGGGCAAAAATGAACTATTGGGATTTCATCAAGATAAAAAGCTTTTGCACAGCAAAAGCAACAGTCCACAA
>NW_027402375.1:703-3441 GCF_003265705.2 Callorhinus ursinus
CAATGAGATACCACCTCACACCCATCAGAATGGCTAAAATTAACAAGTCAGGGAACGACAGATGTTGGCGGGGATGTGGAGAAAGGGGGACCCTCCTACACTGTTGGTGGGAATGCAAGCTGGTGCAACCACTCTGGAAAACAGTATGGAGGTTCCTCAAACAGTTGAAATTAGAGCTACCATTCGATCCAGCAATTGCACTAGTGGGTATTTACCCCAAAGATACAAATGTAGGGACCCAAAGGGGTACGTGCACCCCAATGTTTATAGCAGCAATGTCCACAATAGCCAAACTGTGGAAAGAGCCAAGATGTCCATCGACAGATGAATGGATAAAGAAAGTGTGGTATATATACACAATGGAATATTATGCCGCCATCAAAAGGAATGAGATCTTGCCATTTGCAACGACATGGATGGAACTGGGGGGTGTTATGCTGAGTGAAATAAGTCAATCAGAGAAAGACATGTATCATATGACCTCACTGATATGAGTAATTCTTAATCTCAGGAAACAAACTGAGTGTTGCTGGAGTGGGGGTGGGGTGGGAGGGATGGGGTGGCTGGGTGATAGACATTGGGGAGGGTATGTTCTACGGTGAGCGCTGTGAATTGTGTAAGACTGTTGAATCACAGATCTGTACTTCTGAAACAAATAACGCAACATATTTTAAGAAAAAAGAAAAAGAAGAAGATAGCAGGAGAGGAAGAATGAAGGGGAGTAAGTCAGAGGAGAGACGAACCAGGAGAGATGATGGACTCTGAAAAACAAACTGAGGTTTCTGGACGGGAGAAGGGTGGGGGGATGAGTTAGCCTGGTGATGGGTATTAAGGAGGGCACATTCTGCATGGAGCACTGGGTGTTATGAACAAACAATGAATCATGAAACAGTACACCAAAACAAATTATGTAATATATGGTGATTAACACAACAATAAAAAAATTAAAGAAAAACAAGACCCATCGATATGCTGTCTGCAAGAGACTCATTTTAGACCAAAAGACACCCCCAGATTGAAAGTGAGGGGGTGGAAAACCATTGACCATGCTAATGGACACCAAAAGAAAGCTGGGGTGGCAATCCTTATATGAGACAAACTAGATTTTAAAACAAACACTGTAATAAGAGGTGAGGAAGGACACTATATCCTACTTAAAGGGTCTATCGAACAAGAAGATCTAACATTTGTAAATATCTATGCCCCTAACATGGGAGCAGCCAATTATATAAGGCAATTAATAACAAAAGCAAAGAAACACATTGACAACAATACATTAATAGTGGGGGACTTTAACACCCCCCTGACTGAAATGGACAGATCATCTAAGCAAAAGATCAACAAGGAAATAAAGACTTTAAATGACACACTGGACCAAATGGACTTCAGAGACATATTCAGAACATTCCATCCCAAAGCTATGGAATACACATTCTTTTCTAGTGCCCATGGAACAGTCTCCAGAATTAATCACATCCTAGGTCACAAATCTGGTCTCAACCAGTACCAAAAGATTGGGATTATTCCCTGCATATTTTCAGACCACAATGCTTTGAAACTAGAACTCAATCACAAGAGGAAAGTTGGAAAGAACTCAAATCCATGGAGGCTAAAGAGCATCCTACTAAAGAATGAATGGGTCAACCAGGAAATTAAGGAAGAATTAAAAAATTTCATGGAAACCAATGAAAATGAAAACACAACTGTTCAAAATCCTTGGGATGCAGCAAAGGCAGTCCTGAGAGGAAAGTAGATAGCAATACAAGCCTTTCTCAAGAAACAAGAAAGGTCTCAAATACACAACCTCACACTACACCTAAAGGAGCTAGAGAAAGAACAGCAAATAAAGCCTAAACCCAGCAAGAGAAGAGAAATAATAAAGATTAGAGCAGAAATCAATGAAATAGAAACCAAAAGAACAGTAGACCACATCAACGAAACTAGGAGCTGGTTCTTTGAAAGAATTAACAAGATTGATAAACCCCTGGCCAGACTTATCAAAAACAAAAGAGAAATGACCCGATTCAACAAAATCATGAATGAAAGAGGAGAGATCACAACCAACACCAAAGAAATACAAACAATTATAAGAACATATTATGAGCCACTCTATGCCAGCAAATTAGAGAACCTGGAAGAAATGGGTGCATTCCTAGAGATGGATCAACTACCAAAATTGAACCAGGAAGCAATAGAAAACCTGAACAGACCTATGGCCACTAAGGAAATTGAAGCAGTCATCAAAAATCTCCCAAGAAACAAAAGCCCAGGGCCAGATGGCTTCCCAGGGGAATTCTATCAGACATTTAAAGAAGAATTAATACCTATTCTCCTGAAACTGTTCCAAAAAATAGAAATGGAATGAAAACTTCCAAACTCATTTTATGAGGCCACCATTACCTTGATTTCAGAACCAGAGAGAGACCTCATCAAAAAGGAGAATAACAGACCAATATCCTTGATGAACATGGATGCAAAAATTCTCACCAAAATACTAGCCAATAGGATCCAACAGTACATTCAAAGGATTATTCACCACGACCAAGTGGGATTTATCCCTGAGCGGCAAGGCTGGTTCAACATTCGCAAATCAATCAACGTGATACAATACATTAACAAAAGAAAGAACAAGAATCATATGATCCTCTCAATAGATGCAGAAAAAGCATTTGACAAAGTACAGCATCCTTTCTTGATCAAAACTCTTCAGAGTATAGGGATAGAGGGTACATACCTCA
>NW_027402376.1:0-353 GCF_003265705.2 Callorhinus ursinus
CCTAGCAGGGAGCCCGATATGGGTCTCGATCCCGGGACTCCAGGATCATGACCTGAGCCAAAGGCAGTCGCTTAACCAACTGAGCCACCCAGGAGCCCGTGTTTTTGTTTGTCTTGATCATAATTTTTATTTTTAGACTATATCACAAAATCCCAGTCCTGGAACATATGAGTTTTTAAGCAGTTTCTGGGATAGGAAAACATTTAAAAATAATCTTAATGAACTTTTTACTTTCTATTTTTATTTTTTTTAATTTTATTTTATTGTTATGTTAGTCACCATACAATACATCATTAGTTTTTGATGTAGTGTTCCACGATCCATTGTTTTCATATAACACCCAGTGCTTCATG
>NW_027402376.1:453-3441 GCF_003265705.2 Callorhinus ursinus
CTCAGTTTGTTTCTTGGAGTCCATCGACTCTCATGGTTCATCTCTCCCTCCGATTTCCCCTCCTTCATTTTTCCCTTCCTTCTCCTAATGTCCTCCATGCTATTCTTTATGTTCCACAAATAAGTGAAACCATATGGTAATTGACTTTCTCTGCTTGACTTATTTCACTTAGCATAATCTCCTCCAGTGTCATCCATGTTGATGCAAAAGTTGGGTATTCATCCTTTCTGATGGCTGAGTAATATTCCATTGTATATATGGACCACATCTTTATCCATTCATCTGTTGAAGGGCATCTCGGCTCTTTCCACAGTTTGGCTATCGTGGACATTGCTACTATGAACATTGGGGTGCGTATGGCCTTCTTTCCACTACATCTGTGTCTTTGGAATAAATACCCAGGAGTGTAATTGCTGGGTCATGAGGTAGCTCTATTTTTAATTTTTTGAGGCACCTCCAAACTGTTTTCCAAAGTGGCTGCACCAACTTGCATTACCACCAACAGTGTAAGCGTGTTCCCCTTTCCCCACAACATTTCAAACATTTGCTGCTTCTTGCCTTGTCAATTTTTGCCATTCTAACTGGTGTAAGGTGACATCTCAGAATTTCTCTGATGGCTAATGATGATGAACGTTTTATCATGTGTCTGTTAGCCATTTCTCTGTCTTCTTTGGAGAACAGTCTGTTCATGTCTTCTGCCCATTTTTTGACTTGATTATTGGTTTTGTGGTGTTGAGTTTGAGAAGTTCTTTATAGATTTGGATATCATCCCTTTGTCTGTAGTGTCATTTGCAAATATCTTCTCCCATTCCATGGGTTACCTCTTTGTTTTGTTGACTGTTTCTTTTGCTGTGCAGAAGCTTTTAAGCTTGATGAAGTCCCAAAAGTTCATTTTTGCTTTTGTTTCGCTAGCCTTTGGAGATGAATTTTGAAAGAAGTTGCTGTGGCTGATGTCAAAGAGGTTATTGCCTATGTTCTCCTCTAGGATTTTGATGGATTCCTGTCTCACATTGAGGTCTTTCATCCATTTTGAGTTTATCTTTGTGTATGGTGTTAGAGAATGCTCGAGTTTCATACTTCTGCATGTGGCTATCCAATTTTCTTAGCACCATTATGGAAGAGACTGTCTTTTTTCCATTGCATATTTTTTCCTGCTTTGTCAAAGATTATTTGATCAGAGAGTTGAGGGTCCATATCTAGGTTCTCAATTCTGTTCCATTGGTCTATATGTCTGTTTTTGTGCCAGTACCATGCTGTCATGGTGATCACAGCTTTGTAATAGAGCTTGAAATCAGGCAACGTGATGCCTCCAGCTTTGTTTTTCTTTTTCAACATTTCCTTGGCGTTTTGGGATCTTTTCTGATTCCATACAAATGTTAGGATTGTTTGTTCCAGCACTTTGAAAAATGTCATTAGAATTTTGATTGGGATGGCATTGAACGTATAGACTGCTCTGGGTAACATAGATATTTTAACAATGTTTATTCTTCCAATCCATGAGCATGGAATATTTTCCCATCTTTTTGTGTCTTTTTCAGTTTCTTTCATGAGTGTTCTGTAGTTCCTAGAGTACAGATCCTTTACCTATTTGGTTAGGATTATTCCGAGGTATAAACCATAGTTTTTGGTGCTATTGTAAATGGAATCGTTTCTCTAATTTCTGTTCTATAGTTGCATTGTTAGTGTATAAGAAAGCAAATGAAGGGTGGAGCAAGATGGTGGAGGAGTAGGAGACCTGGATTTGGAATTCAGCTGGATAGGGATCAAAACATTCTGAACACCTACAAACTCAATAGGAGATTGAAGAAAAGAATAGCAACAACTCTCTGAACAGAAAAGTGACCACTTTCTGGAAGATAGGACGTGTGGAGAAGTGAATCCGAGGCGATATTTGGGAGGATAGATGGTGGGGAAGGAGGCCTCTGTCAGCCACTTCTGGCAAGTGATAGGGCAGTGGAGCACAAAATTGGAACTTTTAGAAGTCGGGTCTGCTGAGGGATGTCACTCCAGTGGCTCAGAGGGGCGTGGAACCCTCGTGGGATAGTGTGGTCTCAGGAACCTCGGGGTCACAGAAAGACCGGGGGTGCCTGAGTGCAGTGGAGATCCCAGGTATCAGAGCGGGGAAGCTGGCTGCAGAGACGGAGTGGAGGCACGGGCTCTCAGCTCAGGGTTGCCATAAACCATGACTCACGGCACAGTCAGACCACTCCTCCTCCAGCAGGGACCCAACAAGCGGCAGATCCGGGGAGACTCCCCTTCCTCCCCCTGGAGGAGCGGTGCGGGAGCACACCACAGGGATCTGCTGGGTTTGGAGACTCCACACTCAGTCGGGTGCCAGAGATAGAAACGCTCGGTCACAGGCCGGGTGAACACGGAGTGCGGCTGGAGACCAAAGAGATGGGAGTGATTGACTGCTTTTCTCTGGGGGCGCACTGAGGAGCAGGGCTCCGAGGTCTCGGCTCCTTCGGGGCGGAGATTGGGAGGCCGCCATTTTCACTCTCGTTCTCCAAAGCTGTACGGAAAGCTTGCAGGGAACAAAAGCTCAGGAGAGCAAACCTGAGCCGATTACTTAGCCTGGACCAGGCAAAGTTGGGGCAATTCCACCTCCAGCAAAGACATTTGGGAACCTCAGCAAAAAGCCCCTGCCCAGAAGATCAGCAAGAACAGCCAGCCAAGACCAAGTTTACCGATCAATAAGAACAGCCAAACTCCAGTGCGAGGGGAATACTACACATTGTATTCATGGCTTTTTTACCATGATTTTTTAGTCTTTTAAAGTTAATTTTTTTAATTGTCTTTTTTTAAATTTTTATTTTTCCCTTTTTCAACCAACATCTTAGCAATCGCTTTTTTATTTTTTATTTTTTAATTTTTTATTGTTATGTTAATCACCATACATTACATCATTAGTTTTTGATGTAGTGTTTCATGATTCATTGTTTGTGCATAACACCCAGTGCTCTAAGCAGAATGTGCCCTCTTTAATAC
>NW_027402377.1:0-1161 GCF_003265705.2 Callorhinus ursinus
GGTAAAGGGCAGAGCAAGATGGCGGAGGGGTAGGAGACCTAGATTTCGTCTGGTCTCAGGAATTCAGCTGAATAGGGATCAAACCATTCTGAACACCTACGAACTCAACAGGAGATCGAAGAGGAGAGTAGCAACAACTCTCTGAACAGAGGAGGGACCACTTTCTGGAAGGTAGGACATGCGGAGAAGTGAATCCGAGGCGATATTCGGGAGGATAGACGGCGGGGGAGGGGCCTCCGTCGGCCGCTTCTGGCAAGTGCTAGAGCCGCGGAGCACAAAATCGGACCTTTTAGAAGTCGGCTCCGCGGAGGGACGTCGCTGCAGTGGCTAAGCGGGGGGGTGGAACTCTCGTGGGACAGTGGGGTCTCAGGACCCTCGGGGTCACAGAGAGACCGGGGGTGCCAGAGTGCGCCAGAGCTCCCAGGTATCGGAGCGGGGAAGCTGGCTGCAGAGACGGAGCCGAGGCGCGGGCTCTCAGCTCGGGGTGGCCATAAACTGTGATCCGCGGCCCAGTCGGGCCACGGCTCCTCCAGCAGGGACCCAACAAGCGGCAGAGCCGGGGAGACTCCCCTTCCTTCCCGGGGAGGAGCGGCGCAGGAGGGCACCGCGGGGATCTGCTGGGTTTGGAGACTCCACACGGGGTCGGGTGCCAGACATAGAAACGCTCGGTCACAGGCCGGGTGAGCACGGAGTGCGGCCGGAGACCAGGGAGACGGGAGTGACTGCTTTTCTCTGGGGGCGCACTGAGGAGCGGGGCCCCGAGTTCTCGGCTCCTCCGGGTGGGGATTGGGAGGCCACCATTTTCGCCCTGGTCCTCCAAAGCTGTGCCGAGAGCTTGCAGGGAACAAAAGCTCCTGAGAGCAAACCGGAGCAGCTTCCTTAGCCCGGACCGACAAGGGCGGGGCAATTCCGCCTCCGGCAAAGACATTTGGGAACCACGGCAACAAGCCCCTCCCCCGAAGATCAGCAAGAACAGCCAGCAAGCCAAGACCAAGTTTACCGATCAAGGAGAACGGGAGAACTCCAGCGCTAGGGGAATACTGCACATAGAATTCATGGCTTTTTTTTTTTACCATGATTCATTAGTTCATCAAAGTTAATTTTTGTTAACTGTTTTTTTTTCTTTTTCCCTTTTTCAACCAACATCTTATCAATCCCTTT
>NW_027402377.1:1261-3439 GCF_003265705.2 Callorhinus ursinus
TGGCATATATATATATATATAAGTTGTTCTCTCTTTAAAATTTTGAGATACACTTTCTTCTAACAGATCAAAATATACCCTAAATCACTAGTGTATGGCTTTGTTCTAGTCTCCTGCCTGATCACATTCTCTCCCTTTTTCCTTTTTTTTTCTTAAATCTTCTTTCTTTTTTCAAACAACTTCTTATCAAGTCCTTTTATAAAATCTTTTATAATTTTCATCTTTACAGTCATCTTCCATCCCTTCATTGTATCAACCCTTATTTTGTACATATATGTCTTTCTTCCTTTAAAATTTTAGGAGACACTTTTTTCTAACAGACCAAAATACGCCCAAAATCTAGTGTGTGGCACTGATCTATGCACTAGCCTGATCATATTTGATCATATTCTGCTTTTTTTGTATTGTTCTGTTTTTGTTTTTATCTTTTTTTATCTTTTTTTTTTCTCTTTCTTTCTTCTCTCTTTCCCTTTCTTTTCCCCTGGTTTCAGGTCTTTTCTGATTTGTATACAGTATATTTGCCGGGGATGTTGTAAACCTGTTAGCATTTTGTTCTCTCATTCATCTATTCTCCTCTGGACAAAATGACAAGACGAAAAAAATCACCTCAGCAAAAAGAACAAGAGGTAGTACTGTCAGCCAGGGACCTACTGAAAATGGACATTAGTACGATGTCAGACCTAGGGTTCAGAATCATGATATTAAAGAGACTAGCTGGGCTTGAAAAAAGCGTGGAAGTTATTAGAGAAACCCTTTCTGGAGAAATAAAAGAACTAAAATCTAACCAAGTCGAAATCAAAAAGGCTATTCATGAGGTGCAATCAAAAATGGGGGCACTAAATGCTAGGATAAAGGAGGCAGAAGAGAGAATCAGTGATATAGAAGACCAAATGATGGAAAATAAAGAGGCTGAGAAAAAGAGAGAGAAACAACTACAGGATCACGAGGGCAGAATTCGAGAGATAAGTGATACGATAAGACGAAACAACATTAGAATAAATGGGATCCCAGAAGAAGAAGAGAGAGAGAGAGGGGCAGAAGGTATATTGAAGCAAATAATAGCAGAGAACTTCCCTAATGTGAGGAAGGAAACAGGCATCAAAATCCAGGAGGCACAGAGAACCCCTCTCAAAATCAATAATAATAGGTCAACACCCCGACATCTAATAGTAAAACTTACGAGTCTCAGAGACAAAGAGAAAATCCTGAAAGCAGCTCAGGAGAAGAGATATGTAACCTACAATGGTAGAAACATTAGACTGGCAACAGACCTATCCACAGAGATCTGGCAGGCGAGAAAGGACTGGCAAAATATCTTCAGAGCACTAAACGAGAAAAAATGCGGTCAAGAATACTATATCCAGCTAGGCTGTCATTGAAAATTAAGGGAGAGATAAAAAGCTTCCAGAACAAACAAAAACTAAAGGAATTTGCAAACACAAAACCAGCCCTCCAAGAAATATTGAAAGGGGTCCTCTAAGCAAAGAGAGAGCCTAAAAGCAGCAAAGATCAGAAAGGAACACAGACAACATACAGTTAACAGTCACCTTACAGGCAATAAATGGCACTAAATTCATACCTTTCAATAGTTACCCTGAATGTAAATGGGCTCAATGCCCCAATCAAAAGACACAGGCTATCAGATTGGATTAAAAAACAAGACCCATCCATATGCTGTCTGCAAGAGACTCATTTGAGACCCAAAGACACCCCCACATTGAAAGTGAGGGGGTGGAAAACAATTTACCATGCTAATGGACACCAAAAGAAAGCTGGGGTGGCAGTCCTTATATCAGACAAATTAGATTTTAAAACAAAGACTGTAATAAGAGATGAGGAAGGACACTATATCCTACTTAAAGGGTCTATCCAACAAGAAGATCTAACAATTGTAAATATCTATGCCCCGAACATGGGAGCAGCCAATTATATAAGGCAATTAATAACAAAAGCAAAGAAACACATTGACAACAATACAATAATAGTGGGGGACTTTAACACCGCCCTCACTGAAATGGACAGATCATCTAAGCAAAAGATCAACAAGGAAATAAAGACTTTAAATGACACACTGGACCAAATGGACTTCACAGACATATTCAGAACATTCCATCCCAAAGCAACGGAATACACATTCTTCTCTAGTGCCCATGGAACATTCTCCAGAATTGATCACAT
>NW_027402378.1:0-1234 GCF_003265705.2 Callorhinus ursinus
GAGAGAGAGAGAGACTCCTACGAAGGCTGCATGCTCAGCTTAGAGCCTGATGTGGGGCTTGATCTCAGGATCCTGAGATCATGACCTGAGCCAAAATCAAGAGTTGGATGCTTAACCAACTGAGCCACCCAAGCTCCCCCCAAGTTTTTATTTAAATTCAAGTTAGTTAACATATAGTGTAGTATTGGTTTTAGAAGTAGAATTTAGTGACTCATCACTTACATATAATACACAGTACTCATCACAACAAGTACCCTCCTTAATACCCATCACCCAGTTACCCCATCCCCCTACCCACCTCCCCTCTGGTAACCATTTTGTTTTCTATAGTTGAGTCTTTTATGGTTTGGGGCACCTGGGTGGCTCAGTCATTAAGTGTCTGCCTTCGGCTCAGGTCATGATCCCAGGGTCCTGGGATTGAGTCCCACATTGGGGGGTCCCTGCTCAGCGGGAAGCCTGCTTCTCCTTCTCCCACTCCCCCTGCTTGTATTCCCTCTCTCGCTATCTCTCTCTCTCTGTCAAACAAATAAATAAAATCTTTTAAAAAAAAGAGTCTCTTATGGTTTGCCTCGCTCTCTGTTTTTATCTTATTTTATTTTTCCTTCCCTTCCCCTTTGTTCATATGTTTTGTTTCCTAAATTCCACATGTGAGTGAAATCGTGTGGTATTTGTGTTTCTCTGACTGACTTATTTCACTTAGCATAATATACTCTAGCTCCAACCATGCTGTGGCAAATGGCAAGATTTCACTGTTTATAATGGCTGAGTAATAGTCCATACCACATCTTTATCCATTCATCAGTCGATGGACACTTAGGCTCTTTCCATAGTTTTACTATTGTTGATAATGCTTTTATAAACAGCAGAGTGCATGTATCTATTTAATTCTCTATTTTTGTATCTTTTGGGTAAATACTTAGTAGTGCAATTGCTGAGTAGTAGGGTAGTTCTATTAACTTTTCAAAAAAATTTTATGATGTTATGTTAATCACCATACAATACATCATTAGTTTTTGATGTAGTGATCCACGATCCATTGTTTTCATATAACACCCAATGCTCCATGCAATACGTGCCCTCCTTAATACCCATCACCAGGCTAACCCATCCCCCCACCCCCCTCCCCTCTAAAACGCTGTTTGTTTCTCAGAGTCCATAGTCTCTCATGGTTCATCTCTCCCTCCAATTTCCCTCCCTGCATTTTCCCCTTCTTTCTCCTAATGTCCTCCATGCT
>NW_027402378.1:1334-2029 GCF_003265705.2 Callorhinus ursinus
TATATATGGACCACATCTTCTTTATCCATTCATCTGTTGAAGGGCATCTCAGCTCTTTCCATAGTTTGGCTATTGCAGACATTGCTGCTATGAACATTGGGCCCTTCTTTTCACTACATCTGTGTCTTTGGGGTAAATACCCAGGAGTGCAATTGCTGGGTCATAGGGTAGCTCTATTTTTAATTTTTTGAGGAACCTCCACTCTGTTTTTTAAAGTGGCTGTACCAACTTGCATTCCCACCAACAGTGTAAGGGGGTTCCCCTTTCTCCACAACCTCTCCAGCATTTGTTGTTTCTTTCCCTGTCCATTTTTGCCATTCTAACTGGTGTAAGGTGGCATCTCAATGTGGTTTTGATTTGAATTTCCCTGATGGCTAATGATGTTGAACATTTTTTCATGTGTCTGTTAGCCATTCGTATGTCTTCCTCAGAGAAGTGTCTTTCATATCTTCTGCCCATTTTTTGACTTAATTATTTGTTTTTTGGGTGTTGGGTTTGAGAAGTTCTTTATAGATCTTGGATACCAGCCCTTTATCTGTAGTGTTATTTGCAACTATCTTCTCCCATTCTGTGGGTTGCCTCTTTGTTTTGTTGACTGTTTCCTTTGCTGTGCAGAAGCTTTTTATCTTGATGAAGTCCCAAAAATTAATTTTTGCTTTTGTTTCACTAGCTTTTGGAGATGTCTCTTGAAAGAA
>NW_027402378.1:2129-3439 GCF_003265705.2 Callorhinus ursinus
TGCATGTTTTTTCCTGCTTTGTCAAAGATTATTTGACCATAGAGTTGAGGGTCCATATCTGGGTTCTCTATTTTGTTCCATTGGTCTATATGTCTGTTTTTGTGCCAGTACCATGCTGTCTTGGTGATCACAGCTTTGTAATATATCTTGAAATCGGGCAACGTGATGCCCCCAGCTTTGTTTTTCTTTTTCAACATTTCCTTGGCAATTTGGGGTCTTTTCTGATTCCATACAAATTTTAGGATTGTTTGTTCCAGCACTTTGAAAATGTCATCGGAATTTTGATCGGGATGGCATTGAAGGTATAGGTTGCTCTAGGCAGCATAGACATTTTAGCAATGTTTATTCTTCCGATCCATGAGCATGGAATATTTTTCCGTCTTTTTGTGTCTTCTTCAATTTCTTTCATGAGTGTTCTGTAGTTCCTAGAGTATAGATCCTTTACCTCTTTGGTTAGGTTTATTCCGAGGTATCTTATGGGTTTTGGTGCTATTGTAAATGGAATCATTTCTCTAATTTCTCTTTCTACAGTTGCGTTGTTAGTGTATAAGAAAGCAATTGATTTCTGTGCATTGATTTTGTATCCTGCCACATTACTGAATTGCTGTATGAGTTCTAATAATTTGGGGGTAGAGTCTTTTGAGTTTTCCACATAAAGTATCATGTTGTCTGTGAAAAGAGAGAGTTTGACTTCTTCTTTGCCAATTTGAATACGTTTTATTTCTTTTTGTTGTCTGATTGCTGTTGCTAGGCCTTCTAGTACTATGTTGAACAATAGTGGCAAGAGTGGGCATCCTTGACGTGTTCCTTATCTTAAGGGAAAGGCTCTCAGCTTTTCCCCATTGAGGATGATATTCGCTTTGGTTTTTCACAGATGGATTTTATGAACTTGAGGAATGTTCCCTCTATCCCTATACTCTCAAGAGTTTTAATCAGGAAAGGATGCTGTATTTTGTCAAATGCTTTTTCTGCATCAAATGAGAGGATCATATAGTTCTTCTCCCTCCTCTTATTAATGTGTTCTATCACATTGATTGATTTGCGAATGTTGAACCACCCTTCCATCCCAGGGATAAAGTCCAGTTGGTCGTGGTGGATGATCCTTTTAATGTATTGTTGGATCTTACTAGCTAGGATTTTGTTGAGGATTTTGGAATCCATATTCATCAGGGATATCAGTCTGAAATTCTCCTTTTTGATGGGGTCTTTGCCTGGTTTGGGGATTAAGGTAATGCTGGCCTCATAGAATGAGTTTGAAAATTTTCCTTCTGTTTCTATTTTTTGAAACAGCTTCAGTAGAATAGGTATTA
>NW_027402379.1:0-2581 GCF_003265705.2 Callorhinus ursinus
CCCTTCATCGTATTAACCCTTATTTTTGTACATATATAAGTTTTTCTTTCTTTAGAATTTTGGGAGGCACTTTCTTCTAACAGACCAAAATATGCCCCAAATCTAGTGTGTGGCACTGATCTATGCACCAGCCTGATCATATTTGATCATATTCTGTTTTTTGTTTTGTTTTGTTTTTGTTTGTTTTTATCTTCTTCTTTTTTTTTTTCCCTCTCTTTCCCTTTCTTTTCACCCAGTTTCAGGTCTTTTCTGATTTGTTTAGTGTATATTTTCTGGGGACATTGTTATCCTGTTAGCATTTTGTTTTCTCATTCATCTATTTTCCTCTGGACAAAATGACAAGACAGAAAATAATCACCTCAACAAAAAGAATAAGAGGCAATACCAACTACCAGGGACCTAACCAATATGGACATTAGTACAATGATGGAACTAGAGTTCAGAATCATGATTTTAAAAATACTAGCTGGACTTGAAAAAAACATGGAAGTTATTAGAGAAACCCTTTCTGGAGAAATAAAAGAACTAAAATCTAACCAAGTCGAAACCAAAAAGGCTATTAATGAGGTGAAATAAAAAATGGAGGCTCTAACTGTGAGGATAAATGAGGCAGAAGAGAGAATTAGTGATATAGAAGACCAAATGATGGAAAATAAAGAAGCTGAGAAAGAGAGAGATAAACAACTACTGGATCACGGGGGCAGAATTCAAGAGAAAAGCGATACCATAAGATGAAACAACATTAGAATAATAGGGATCCCAGAAGAAGAAGAAAGAGAGAGGGGGGCAGAAGGTATATTGGAGCAAATTATAGCAGAGAACTTCCCTATTGTGGGGAAGGAAACAGACATCAAAATCCAGGAGGCACAGAGAACCCCTCTCAAAATCAATAAAAATAGGTCAACACTCCGACATCTAATAGTAAAACTTATGAGTCTCAGAGACAAAGAGAAAACCCTGAAGGCAACTCAGGAGAAGAGATATGTAACCTACAACGGTAGAAACATTAGATTGTCAACAGACCTATCCACAGAGACCTGGCAGGCCAGAAAGGACTGGCAAGATATCTTCAGAGCACTAAATGAGAAAAATATGCAGCCAGGAATACTATATCCAGCTAGGCTGTCATTGAAAATAGAAGGAGAGAAAAAAAGCTTCCAAGACAAACAAAAACTAAAGGAATTTGCAAACACAAAACCAGCCCTACAAGAAATATTGAAAGGGGTCCTCTAAGCAGAGAGCCTAAAAGCAACATAGACCAGAAAGGAACACAGATAATATAGAGTAACAGTCACCTTACAGGCAATATAATGGCAATAAATTCATATCTTTCAATAGTTACCCTGAATGTAAATGGGCTAAATGCCCAATCAAAAGACACCGGCTATCAGATTGGATAAAAAAACAAGACCCATCAATATGCTGTCTGTAAGAGACTCGTTTTAGACCCAAAGACACCCCCAGATTGAAAGTTAAGGGGTGGAAAATGATTTACCATGGAAATGGACATCAAAAGAAAGCTGAGTTGGCAATCCTTACATCAGACAAATTAGATTTTAAAACAAAGACTGTAGGGGCGGAGCAAGATGGCGGAGGAGTAGGAGACCTAGATTTTGTCTGGTCTCAGGAATTCAGCTGAATAGGGATCAAACCATTCTGAACACCTACGAACTCAACAGGAGATCGAACAGGAGAGTAGCAACAACTCTCTGAACAGAGAAGCGACCACTTACTGGAAGGTAGGGCGTGCGGAGAAGTGAATCCGAGGTGATATTCGGGAGGATAGACGGCGGGGGAGGGGCCTCCGCCGGCCGCTTCTGGCAAGTGCTAGAGCCGCGGAGCACAAAATCGGACCTTTTAGAAGTTGGCTCGGCGGAGGGACGTCGCTGCAGTGGCTAAGCGGGCGGTGGAATCCTCCCGGGACAGTGTGGTCTCAGGACCCTTGGGGTCACGGAGAGACCGGGGGTGCCTGAGTGTGCCAGAGCTCCCAGGTATCAGAGCGGGGAAGCCGGCTGCAGAGACGGAGCAGAGTCACGGGCTCTCAGCTCGGGGTTGCCATAAACTGTGATCTGCGGCCCAGTCGGGGCACGGCTCCCCCAGCAGGGACCCAACAAGCAGCAGATCCGGGGAGACTCCCCTTCCTTCCCGGGGAGGAGCGGTGCGGGAACAAACTGCAGGGATCTGCTGGGTTTGGAGACTCCATGCGGGGTCGGGTGCCAGAGATAGCAACGCTCGATCACAGGCCGGGTGAGCACGGAGTGCGGCCGGAGACCGGGGACACGGGAGTGACTGCTTTTCTCTGGGGACACACTGAGGAGCGGGGCCCCGAGTTCTCAGCTCCTCCGGGTGGAGATTGGGAGGCCACCATTTCTGCCCTGGTCCTCCAAAGCTGTACCGAGAGCTTGCAGGGAACAAAAGCTCCTGAGAACAAACCGGAGCAGCTTCCTTAGCCCGGACCGACAAGGGCAGGGCAATTCCACCTCCGGCAAAGACATTTGGAAACCACAGCAACAGGCCCCTCCCCCAGAAGATCAGCACAAACAGCCAGCAAGCCAAGACCAAGTTGATCGATCAAGGAGAA
>NW_027402379.1:2681-3439 GCF_003265705.2 Callorhinus ursinus
ATTTTTCATTTTTAGAGTCATATTTTATCCCTTCATAGTAGTTACCCTTATTTTTGGCATATATATATAAGTTGTTCTCTCTTTAAAATTTTGGGGTACAGTTTCTTCTAACAGATCAAAATATACCCTAAATCACTAGTGTATGGCTTTGTTCTAGTCTCCTGCCTGATCACATTCTCTCCCTTTTTCCTTTTTTTTTTTTCTTAAATCTTCTTTCTTTTTTCAAACAACTTATCTTACCAAGTCCTTTTATAAAATCTTTTATAATTTTCATCTTTACAGTCATCTTCCATCCTTTCATTGTATCAACCCTTATTTTGTACATATATGTCTTTCTTCCTTTAAAATTTTAGGAGACACTTTTTTCTAACAGACCAAAATACGCCCAAAATCTAGTGTGTGGCACTGATCTATGCACTAGCCTGATCATATTTGATCACATTCTGCTTTTTTTGTTTTTATCCTTTTTTTTTTCCTTTTTTTTTTTTTTTTTTTTTTTTTTTTTTTTCCCTTTCTTTTCCCCTGGTTTTAGGTCTTTTCTGATTTGTATACAGTATATTTGCTGGGGACGTTGTAAACCTGTTAGCATTTTGTTCTCTCATTCATCTATTCTCCTCTGGACAAAATGACAAAACGAAAGAAATCACCTCAGCAAAAAGAACAAGAGGTAGTACCGTCAGCCAGGGACCTACTCAATACGGACATTAGTACGATGTCGGACCTAGAGTTCAGAATCATGACTTTAAAGATACTAGCTG
>NW_027402380.1:0-3437 GCF_003265705.2 Callorhinus ursinus
GGGTGTGAGGTGATATCTCATTGAGGTTTTGATTTGGATTTCCCTGATGCCATGTGATGTTGAGCACCTTTTCATGTGTCTGTTGGCCATTTGGATGTCTTCTTTGGAAAAATGTCTGTTCATGTCTTCTGCCCATTTCTTGATTGGATCATTTGTTCTTTGGGTGTTGAGTTTGATAAGTTCTTTATAGGTTTTAGATACTAGCCCTTTATCCGATATGTCATTTGCAAATATCTTCTCTCATTCTGTCCATTGTCTTTTGGTTTTGTTGACTGTTTCTTTTGCTGTGCAAAAGCTTTTTATCTTGATGAAATCCCAATAGTTCATTTTTGCCCTTGCTTCCTTTGCCTTTGGCGATGTTTCTAGGAAGAAGTTGCTGCAGCTGAGGTTGAAGAGGTTGCTGCCTGTGCTCTTCTGTAGGATTTTGATGGACTCCTGTCTCACATTTAGGTCTTTCAACCATTTTGAGTCTATTTTTGTGTGTGGTGTAAGGAAATGGTCCAGTTTCATTCTTCTGCATGTGGCTGTCCAATTTTCCCAACACCATTTGTTGAAGAGACTGTCTTTTTTCCATTGGACATTCTTTCCTGCTTTGTCAAAGATGAGTTGACCATAGAGTTGAGGGTCCATTTCTGGGCTCTCTATTCTGTTCCATTGACCTATGTGTCTGTTTTTGTGCCAGTACCACACTGTCTTGATGATGACGGCTTTGTAATAGAGCTGGAAGTCCGGAATTGTGATGCCGCCAGCTTTGCTTTTCTTTTTCAACATTCCTCTGGCTATTCGAGGTCTTTTCTGGTTCCATACAAATTTTAAGATTCTTTGTACCATTTCTTTGAAAAAAGTGGATGGTATTTTGATGGGGATTGCATTGAATGTGTAGATTGTTCTAGGTAGCATTGACATCTTCACAATATTTGTTCTTCCAATCCATGAGCATGGAACGTTTTTCCATTTCTTTGTGTCTTCCTCAATTTCTTTCATGAGTATTTTATAGTTTTCTGAGTACAAATTCTTTGCCTCTTTGGTTAGATTTATTCCTAGGTGTCTTATGTGGTTTTGGGTGCAATTGTAAGTGGGATCAACTCCTTGATTTGTCTCTCTTCTGTCTTGTTGTTGGTGTATAGGAATGCCACTGGTTTCTGTGCATTGATTTTCTATCCTGCCACTTGACTGAATTCCTGTATGAGTTCTAGCAGTTTTGGGGTGGAGTCTTTTGGGTTTTCCACATAAAATATCATATCATCTGCAAACAGTGAGAGTTTGACTTCCTCTTTGCCGATTTGGATGCTTTTATTTCTTTTTGTTGTCTGATTGCTGTGGCTAGGACTTCTAATACGATGTTGAATAACAGTGGTGACAGTGGACATCCCTGCCATGTTCCTGACCTTAGGAAAAGCTCTCAGTTTTTCCCTACTGAGAATGATATTTGCTGTGGGTTTTTCATAGATGGCTTTTATGATATTGAGGTATGTACCCTCCATGCCTATACTCTGAAGAGTTTTGATCAAGAAAGGATGCTGTACTTTGTCAAATGCTTTTTCTGCATCTATTGAGAGGATCATATGATTCTTGTTATTTCTCTTATTAATGTATTGTATCACATTGATTGATTTGTGGATGTTGAACCAATCTTGCCGCCCAGGGATAAATCCCACCTGGTCGTGGTGAATAATCCTTTTAATGGACTGTTGGATCCTATTGGCTAGTATTTTGGTGAGAATTTTTTCATCCATGTTCATCAAAGATATTGGTCTGTAATTCTTTTTGATGGGGTCTTTTTCTCGTTTGGGGATCAAGGTAATGGTGGCTTCATAAAACGAGTTTGGAAGTTTTCCTTCCATTTCTATTTTTTGGAAGAGTTTCAGAAGAATGGGTATTAATTCTTCTTTAAATGTTTGGTAGACTTCCCCTGGGAAGCCATCTGGCCCTGGGCTTTTGTTTGTTGGGAGATTTTTGATGACTGCTTCAATTTCCTTAGCGGGTATAGGTCTGTTCAGGTTTTCTATTGCTTCCCGGTTCAATTTTGGTAGTTGATACATCTCTAGGAATGCATCCATTTCTTCCAGATTATCTAATTTGCTGGCATAGAGTTGTTCATCATATGTTCTTATAATTGTTTGTATGTCTTTGGTGTTGGTTGTGATCTCTCCTCTTTCATTCATGATTTTGTTGATTTGGGTCATTTCTCTTTTCTTTTTGATAAGCCTGGCCAGGGGCTTATCAATCTTGTTAATTCTTTCAAAGAACCAGCTCCTAGTTTCGTTGATCTGTTCTACTGTTCTTTTGGTTTCTATTTCATTGATTTCTGCTCTGATCTTTATTATTTCTCTTCTCCTGCTGGGTTTAGGCTTTATTTGCTGTTTTTTCTCTAGCTCCTTTAGGTGTAGGGTTAGGTTGTGTATTTGAGACCTTTCTTGTTTCTTGAGAAAGGCTTATATTGCTATATACTTTCCTCTTAGGGCTGCCTTTGCTGCATCCCAAAGATTTTGAACAGTTGTGTTTTCATTTTCATTTGTTTCCATAAATTTTTTAAATTCTTCTCCATTTTTCCTGATTGACTCATTCATTCTTTAGTAGGTTGCTCTTTAGCCTCCATGTATTTGAGTTCTTTCCAACTTTCCTCTTGTGATTGAGTTCAGTTTCAAAGCATTGTGGCTTGAAAATATGCAGGGAATGATCCCAATCTTTTGGTACTGGTTGAGACCTGATTTTTGACCTAGGATGTGATCTATTCTGGCGAATGTTCCATCGGCGCTAGAGAAGAATGTGTATTCTGTTGCTTTGGGATGGAATGTTCTGAATATATTTGTGACGTCCATTTGGTCCAGTGTGTCATTTAACGTCTTTATTTCCTTGTTGATCTTTTGCTTAGATGATCTGTCCATTTCAGTGAGGGGGATGTTAAAGTCCCCCACTATTATTGTATTGTCAATGTGTTCCCTTGCTTTTGTTATTAATTGCCTTATATAATTTGCTGCTCCTATGTTAGGGGCAGAGATATTTACAATTGTTAGATCTTCTTGTTGGATAGACCCTTTAAATATGATGTAGTGTCCTTCCTCATCTCTTATCATAGTCTTTGATTTAAAAATCTAATTTGTCTGATATAAGGATTGCCTCCCCAGCTTTCTTTTGGTGTCCATTAGCATGGTAAATGGTTTTCCACCCCTGCACTTTCAATCTGGGGTGTCTTTTCATCTAAAATGAGTCTCTTGCAGAGAGCATATCGATGAGTCTTGTTTTTTTATCCAATCTGATAGCCCGTGTCTTTTGATTGGGGCATTTAGCCCATTTACATTCAGGGTAACTATTGAAAGATAGGAATTTAGTGCCATTGTATTGCCTGTAAGGTGACTGTTACTGTATATTGTCTGTGTTCCTTTCTGATCTATGCTGCTTTTAGGTTCTCTCTTTGCTTAGAGGACCCCTTTCAA
>NW_027402381.1:0-389 GCF_003265705.2 Callorhinus ursinus
AAATGCTAACAGGTTTACAACGTCCCCAGCAAATATACTGTATACAAATCAGAAAAGACCTGAAACCAGGGGAAAAGAAAGGGAAAGAAAGAAAAAAGAAAGAGAAAAAAGAAAAAAAAAGATAAAAACAAAAACAAAACAATACAAAAAAAGCAGAATATGATCAAATATGATCAGGCTAGTGCATAGATCAGTGCCACACACTAGATTTTGGGCGTATTTTGGTCTGTTAGAAAAAAGTGCCTCCTAAAATTTTAAAGGAAGAAAGACATATATGTACAAAATAAGGGTTGATACAATGAAGGGATGGAAGATGACTGTAAAGATGAAAATTATAAAAGGTTTTATAAAAGGACTTGGTAAGATAAGTTGTTTGAAAAAAGAAAGAA
>NW_027402381.1:489-3437 GCF_003265705.2 Callorhinus ursinus
TACACTAGTGATTTAGGGTATATTTTGATCTGTTAGAAGAAACTGTACCTCAAAATTTTGAAGAGAGAACAACTTATATATAATTGCCAAAAATAAGGGTAACTACTATGAAGGGATAAAATATGACTCTAAAAATGAAAAATGAAAAATGTTTTTTTTTTAAAAGGGATTGATAAGATGTTGGTTAAAAAAAGGGAAAAAGAAAAATAAAAAAAAACAGTCAACAAAAATTAACTTTGATGAAATAATGAATCATGGTAAAAAAAAAAAAAGCCATGAATCTATGTGCAGTATTCCCCTAGCGCTGGAGTTCTCCCGTTCTCCTTGATCGATCAACTTGGTCTTGGCTTGCTGGCTGTTTGTGCTGATCTTCTGGGGGAGGGGCCTGTTGCTGTGGTTTCCAAATGTCTTTGCCAGAGGCGGAATTGCCCCGCCCTTGTCGGTCCGGGCTAAGGAAGGTGCTCCGGTTTGCTCTCAGGAGCTTTTGTTCCCTGCAAGCTCTCCGTACAGCCTTGGAGGACCAGGGCAGAAATGGTGGCCTCCCAATCTCTACCCGGAGGAGCTGAGAACTCGGGGCCCCGCTCCTCAGTGTGCCCCCAGAGAAAAGCAGTCACTTCCGTGTCCCCGGTCTCTGGCCGCACTCCGTGCTCACCCGGCCTGTGACTGAGCGTTTCTATCTCTGGTACCCGACCCCGCGCAGAGTCTCCAAACCCAGCAGATCCCTGCAGTGCGTTCCCACACCGCTCCTCCCCGGGAAGGAAGGGGAGTCTCCCCGGATCTGCCGCCTGCTGGGTCCCTGCTGGAGGAGCCGTGCCCCGACTGGGCCGCAGATCACAGTTTATGGCAACCCCGAGCTGAGAGCCCGCGACTCGGCTCCGTCTCTGCAGCCGGCTTCCCCGCTCTGATACCTGGGAGCTCTGGCGCACTCAGGCACCCCCGGTCTCTCCGTGACCCCAAGGGTCCTGAGACCACACTGTCCCAGGAGGATTCCACCCCCCGCTTAGCCACTGCAGCAACGTCCCTCCACGGAGCCAACTTCTAAAAGGTCCGATTTTGTGCTCCGCGGCTCTAGCACTTGCCAGAAGCGGCCGGCGGAGGCCCCTCCCCCGCCGTCTATCCTCCCGAATATCGCCTCGGATTCACTTCTCCGCACGTCCTACCTTCCAGAAAGTGGTCACTTTTCTGTTCAGAGAGTTGTTGCTACTCTCTTCTTCGGTCTCCTGTTGAGTTCGTAGGTGTTCAGAATGGTTTGATCCCTATTCAGCTGAATTCCTGAGACCAGACGAAATCTAGGTCTCCTACTCCTCCGCCATCTTGCTCCGCCCCGAGGAAAAACCCTTTAAGAATAAGGTATTTTTAGGCAGCCCTTGGCAGATTATCCCCATAGGGGAATGAAGGGCACTTTAAGACCAGAAAAGTTATAGGAGTAGAGAGATGTCTGCGGTCAAATGATGCAGAGGTTATTTCTTGGGATAGAAGATCTAGTTGTTCTGTTTCAAGCGTCACCGATCACATGGTTACAGGATTTGGATCTCCCTGTAAGAAATTAGAAAGGGAGGTCAATTGATAAGTAGGATTCCGAAAGTGGGACGCAGTCAACTAATGTGCCTGAGGAATTGCTGCAGTGAGCTAAGAGGAAGAGGCGACAGAAAATGGACAGCGATCTGTTGAGGAGTGAATGAGCTTATACCCCAGATATCCCCATGGAGCTGTTTGTTGTATTTTTTTCAAGAGCGACGAGCAAACAGACAGTCGTGACTGAACCAATAAGAAATTGTAAACATGTATGGAGAAGGGTGTTATTATCTGAAGCAAGTAGGGTATCATCCATGTAATGCTAAGTATTTGTGGGAATCTATTTGTGGTAGTTTGAAGGGCTGCAATAACAAAACACTGACACGGAGGGGCTCATATCTACCTCCCTCGAGGCAGATATTTCCATTGGTATTTTTTTTTAAGATTTTATTTATTTATTTGACCGAGAGAGAGAGAGAGAGAGTGAGAGCAGGAACACAAGCAGAGGAATTGGGAGAGGCAAGCCAGGGGGATTGGGAGAGGGAGAAGCAGGCTTCCCGCCGAGCAGGGAGCCCGATGTGGGACTCGATCCCAGGACCCTGGGATCATGACCTGAGCCGAAGGCAGATGCTTAACGACTGAGCCACCCAGGCGCCCCTCCATTGGTGTCTTTTTAAATAGGTCTGTGATTGTTGATAGCGGAGAGTTTTGAAACGGCAGGTTTTTTTAATCCTCAGTGTGCAAAGGAATAGTAAAGCAGCAATCTTTGAGATCAATCACAATGAGATTGTGAGTTGAAGGAAGTAAGGAGGGATTTGGAAGAACAAACTGCAAGGGCCCCGTCGGAATCGCAGAAGCATTAAACTCCCTGTAAATCATGTAACAATCTCCATTTGCCTGATTTCTCTGGGAGACACAAAAACTGGGGTATTGCCTTTGTAAAAATACTTGAGAGCCCATTTTAATGGAGGCTCCTACGGAGCTCTTTGAAGACACTTAATGGCAAGGGATTGTACCATGGAATTGTCCCTGGGCTTCTAAGACAAGGAATGCTCCAATAATGCCTTTTGGTTCTTGGGCTTCCTTTAACTTTTTTTTTTTTTTTTGAAAGGAGGCATCCTTTTTAACAGCTTTATCTTCAAACGCTAGAGAGGGTGGAGGAGTAGGCCATTTATCAGGGGATAATATTGGAGCCTCCGTTAGGGTGCTAAAGTTTACCTTCCTAGGGGGTGTTGCCGCAACTGGTAGCAGCAGCGGTGGATCTGAAGGGGGAGGAATCAGGTCTTGCCAACTAGTTTTAGCTATTTTTTTCTGTAAAGAGTGGATAGCTGTCCCTCAAAGTTTCCATGTATGCAAATGAGAAAGTCTAACAGGACCCAATGGATTTTTCAGGCATCTATACGCTCCTAAGTCCTCAACTGAAAGAAAGCCTT
>NW_027402382.1:0-3536 GCF_003265705.2 Callorhinus ursinus
TTTTTATTTATTTGACAGAGAGAGCACAAGCAGAGGGAGAGAGAGGGAGAAGAAGGCTCCCTGCTGAGCAAGGAGCCCGATGTGGGACTCGATCCCAGAACCCTGGGATCATGACCCGGGCCGAAGGCAGCCACTTAACCGACTGAGCCACCCAGGCATCCCCCTTTACACCGTGTTTTTTATTGCATCGTTTGGAGATTAGGGGCCACGAGAAAGTAATGGAAAAAACTGGCTAACACAAAGTACCTTCTCACAGGTGAGAAGTGATTGTTGTTTTGTGTGTAGGTACCTATATGTGCTAGCATCTGAGACCTCTCTCTGCTACCTGGTGTCACTCTGGTGGTCACCCTTAATTATCGGCTTCTCAGCTGTGTTCATACCGCTATTTTCTCCCGAGTTACGTAGGGTGGCTGGCATATGTAGGGACTCAGGAAATGGGATGACACACGAGGAATTTCCAGATCAAATAGGAAAAGTTTGAAGCCTGATCTTGTCAGCCAGCTTCCCAGTGAGGGTTCACTTTTCCTGACGTCCTTGCCCGCTTTACTTTCTTTAACTTGCCAACTTCCGTGGTGAAAAATGCTCTCCTTGTGTTTTGCTTGCTGCTTACCTTTTAACATTTCATTGTTCATTTTGATCTTTGATAAAAGTTTATTCATCTTTTTTCATACATCTTTACCTTTTCATAATTTCTCTAAGAAATTTATCTGGTGACAAATATTTTTGTCTTGTTTGACTCATTTTTGTATCTCTTTCTTTGAAATGTAGATAAATTTGTACTTTTTATGTATGTAGATCTGATCTTTTCCTCTTTGGTTTTTACTTCAATCTTAGAAGGTCCATTCAACCCCGATGTAAATGAGTGTTTTAATCTCCCTACAGTGTTTCTGTGTGTTCATTTTCCGTATCCGCTTGTAATTTTACGTATCAGGTGTGCGTTGTATGGAGAAAGGGATCTGTCTTCTTTTTTCTCCCCAAATGGTTAGTTAGTTCCTTTAAAACCAGTTATTAACGTGACTAAAGCTCTTTTCTCAGACCTTGGAGAAATGGATCAGATTTGTTTGGGCCCTTTTCTTCGCTTTCTTGTCTGCTGCACGGACTCATCCAGATTTCCGTGCCAGTTCCGTTCCAGTTTTAAATAATGTTCCTTTTTAGCATGTTCTAGTGTCTTGGAAAATCTTTCCTTCGCTCCCTCCTCCCCTCCCTTCCTCCATCAGTTATTTTTTTTTTTCATTTTTTTCTTGTTTTCCCTGAGAAACACGAAACACTCTAAATATAAGATTATTGGGAGTTTTTCCTTCTGCTTGTAAGTTAGACCAGTGGCGTCGAAACCTCATAAATAGGTTCATGGTGGCTTGCCGTCTCCATCCGTGATTTCTTCATTCTTCTACCAAGGATCGATGTCAGCCTCCACACTTGGGAGTCTTTGAGCAGTAAGAAACTGCCGTGGGATTATTGAAAATCTAAGGAAATGAGAGACTAGGGACAATTTTGAACCATCTTTAGTTCATATACCTCTCAGTAGTAATGTCACCATGCTGATTCATGTAGGGCCTTGGAGTTTTTATACCTTTGTAGGCCCAGGAGAGAGGAAGGCTTTTTCATAAAGCTTCTGGTTTTCTTGTTTGAGAGTCTTAGAACTTGTTAATTATGGACTGTTCATATTAACAATATTTTGTATTTTAACATTTGGTAGATGTATAACAATTCTTTCTAAGCACAGAAAACAAAGATTAGACATTTCTCTTATGCAGACACCAGCAGGCTTCACCAAGACTTTGAAATGTCCTGTCAGTAGTAAGACCATAAAAATTTTCATTTGTACCTGTTAGTTGAGAAAATATTTAGTATTGAGATACTAATTTTTCAAACCCTTGTACTTTTCTACAAAATCTTCAGTTAACGCAGTGAATTGCAATGGATACTTAATTTCATTATTTAGTTCTGCATATTGCTTCAGGCAAAAGATGTGTGCAGTGGTGGGCTATAAAGTATTCTGTATGGATACGCTCTTCTGGCAGCTTCTGAACTCTGTTGGTAATTACATGGATGGTATAGACTGTTTTAGCTAGGGACATCATTTTAGAGGGGAAGTGGTTGCCTAATATAATTGATCCAGTAAAGAACATTATGTGCTTTAAATGTTTCTTACCACGATAGAATATTATTTCCATATTCTTTCTAAAGCTATCTAATTCTTTTTTACTGATGGAACAAGAAAAAGATTTGATTGTGTTTAACTTGAGCATCTTAATTTTTTTGTTATTGCTAAAGAATGCTTTTTAAAACTACTCTAATTATTGCTAGTGAATGTTTAAAAGTTGGTTACTTCCAGCAAGATGCTTTATAACCCTCACCCCAAAACAGCAGTATTTCCTTTTTTTTTTTTTTTTTTAAATTTCCTAGGCTGTAATTACTACCATTCAGACATCACTGTATTTGATCTCGCTCTGCTTTATGTCAGCTCTCTGGAGTGTAGGTTTCCTGTGGGCAGGGCCTTGCCCATTTTGTTCCCGCTTTTGTCCCCAGCCTGTGTTGGGGGAGGGATACCACACGCCTCCCTGCCCCTGCCCGCCTTCAGCTGAAGGCAGAATGGGCCCCCCAGCCGGAGCAGAGTCCTGGCCTGTGTGCTCCCAGACGGGTTTCACAGGGCCTGTCTTTGTTTCCATCGCTTACCGGGGACAGCCTCAGACTGTAAAGCGCCTTTCATTGTCACGAGACTTTGTCCATCTATATTCGTACCCCTGCCTTTTCCGCTGTGTTTCTAGCCCTCAGGTTCCTTCCCTGTCTCTGGCTCCCACTGCAGACCTCTCCGATGTACCTGGTGTACCTTTTGGACTTCATTGAGTGCGCTCTTCCTCTGCAGCCCTGTCACGTGCTGGTGGTTTTTCAAGCAGGGCCTAGAGCTGCTTCACCTGGCGCAAGGCACTCCTCCTGTCTCTCCCTCTTACTCCCTCATACACCCGATCCAGTGGCTTTCAGCTGCCGATTCCTTGGTCTTAATGCCTTCACGCTGCTTCCAGCCCCTGTCATGTTCTAGCTGATGAAGTCTGATTTGGCAGGTTTTTCCTTTAGGATTGTGCTTTTGCTTGGCCTAACTAAAGTTCACAAAGATTTTCTGCTATATTTCTCCTATGTTTCTTCTTCTAGAAGTTCTTTGGTTTTAGGGTTTGCCTTATGTATATCCATTTTGAGTAAAGTTTTGTACCAGTACCCGGTGTTTGTGTAAGTACTTTTTTCACATGTGGATATCCAAATGCTTCTAGCACCATGTTTTGGAAGAGTGATGTTTCTCACATGGCATTGCCTTACACTTTTGTCAAAAATCAGTTGTCTTTTGGGGCGCCTGGGTGGCTCAGTTGGTTAAGCGTGGCTCCGTCGGTTAAGCGCCTGCTTTCGGCTCAGGTCATGATCCCAGAGTCCTGGGATCGAGTACCGCATCTGGCTCCCTGCTCAGCCTGCTTCTACCTCTCCCTCTGCTGCTTCCCCTGCTTGTGCTCTCTCTCTTTCTCTCTCAAATAAATAAATAAAATCTT
>NW_027402383.1:0-3435 GCF_003265705.2 Callorhinus ursinus
TTTGGCATATATATATATATATATATATAAGTTGTTCTCTCTTTAAAATTTTGAGGTACAGTTTCTTCTAACAGATCAAAATATACCCTAAATCACTAGTGTATGGCTTTGTTCTAGTCTCCTGCCTGATCACATTCTCTCCCTTTTTTCTTTTTTTTTAAATCTTCTTCTTTCTTTTTTCAAACAACTTATCTTATCAATTCCTTTTATAAAATCATTTATAATTTTCATCTTTACACTCATCTTCCATCCCTTCATTGTATCAACCCTTATTTTGTACATATATAAGTCTTTCTTCCTTTAAAATTTTAGGAGGCACTTTATTCTAACACACCAAAATACGCCCCAAATCTAGTGTGTGGCACTGATCTATGCACTAGCCTGATCATATTTGATCATATTCTGCTTTTTTTGTATTGTTCTGTTTTTATTTTTATCTTTTTTTCATTTTTTTTCTTTCTTTTTTCTTTCTTTCCCTTTCTTTTCCCCTGGTTTCAGGTCTATTCTGATTTGTATAGAGTATATTTGCTGGGGACGTTGTTAACCTGTTAGCATTTTGTTCTCTCATTCATCTATTCTCCTCTGGACAAAATGACAAGACGAAAAAAATCACCTCAGCATAAAGAACAAGAGGTAGTACCATCAGTCAGGGACCTACTCAAAACGGACATTAGTACGATGTCAGACTTAGAGTTCAGAATCATGACTTTAAAGATACTAGCTGGGCTTGAAAAAAGCGTGGAAGTTATTAGAGAAACCCTTTCTGGAGAAATAAAAGAACTAAAATCTAACCAAGTTGAAATCAAAAAGGCTATTGATGAGGTGCAATCTAAAAATGGGGGCACTAACTGCTAGGATAAATGAGGCAGAAGAGAGAATCAGTGATATAGAAGACCAAATGATGGAAAATAAAGAGGCTGAGAAAAAGAGAGATAAACAACTACAGGATCACGAGGGCAGAATTCGAGAGATAAGTGACACGGTAAGATGAAACAACATTAGAATAATTGGGATCCCAGAAGAAGAAGAAAGAGAGAGAGGGGCAGAAGGTATACTGAAGCAAATAATAGCAGAGAACTTCCCTAATGTGGGGAAGGAAACAGGCATCAAAAACCAGGAGGCACAGAGAACCCCTCTCAAAATCAATAATAATAGATTAACACCCCGACATTTAATAGTAAAACTTACGAGTCTCAGAGACAAAGAGAAAATCCTGAAAGCGGCTCGGGAGAAGAGATATGTAACCTACAATGGTAGAAATATTAGATTGGCAACAGACCTATCCACAGAGACCTGGCAGGCAAGAAAGGACTGGCATGATATCTTCAGAGCACTAAACGAGAAAAATATGCAGCCAAGAATACTATATCCAGCTAGGCTGTCATTGAAAATAGAAGGAGAGATAAAAAGCTTCCAGGACAAACAAAAACTAAAGGAATTTGCAAACACGAAACCAGCCCTCCAAGAAATATTGAAAGGGGTCCTCTAAGCAAAGAGAGAGCCTAAAAGCAGCATAGATCAGAAAGGAACAGAGACAATATACAGTAACAGTCACCTTACAGGCAATACAGTGGCACTAAATTCATATCTTTCAATAGTTACCCTGAATGTAAATGGGCAAAATGCCCCAATCAAAAGACACAGGCTATCAGATTGGAATAAAAAAAAAAAGACCCATCAATATGCTGTCTGCAAGAGACTCATTTTAGACCCGAAGACACCCCCATATTGAAAGTGAGGGGGTAGAAAACAATTTACCATGCTAATGGACACCAAAAGAAAGCTGGGGTGGCAATCCTTATATCAGACAAATTATATTTTAAAACAAAGACTGTAATAAGAGATGAGGAAGGACACTATATCCTACTTAAAGAGTCTATCCAACAAGAAGATCTAACAATTGTAAATATCTATGCCCCTAATGTGGGAGCAGCCAATTATATAAGGCAATTAATAACAAAAGCAAAGAAACACATTGACAAAGATACAATAATAGTGGGGGACTTTAACACCCCCCTGACTGAAATGGACAGATCATCTAAGCAAAAGATCAACAAGGAAATAAAGACTTTAAATGACACACTGGACCAAATGGACTTCACAGACATATTCAGAACATTCCATCCCAAAGCAACGGAATACACATTCTTCTCTAGTGCCCATGGAACATTCTCCAGAATTTATCACATCCTAGGTCACAAATCAGGTCTCAACCGGTACCAAAAGATTGGGATTTTTCCCTGCATGTTTTCAGACCACAATGCTTTGAAACTAGAACTCAATCACAAGAAGAAAGTCGGAAAGAACTCAAATACATGGAGGCTAAAGAGCATCCTACTAAAGAATGAATGAGTCAACCAGGAAATTAAAGAAGAATTAAAAAAATTCATGGAAACCAATGAAAATGAAAACGCAACTGTTCAAAATCTTTGGGATAAAGCAAAGGCAGTCCTGAGAGGAAAGTATATAGCAATACAAGCCTTTCTCAAGAAACAAGAAAGGTTTCAAATACACAACCTAACCCTACACCTAAAGGAGCTGGAGAAAGAACAGCAAATAAAGCCTAAACCCAGCAGGAGAAGAGAAATAATAAAGATCAGAGCAGAAACCAATGAACTAGAAACCAAAAGAACAGTAGAAGAGATCAACAAAACTAGGAGCTGTTTCTTTGAAAGAATTAACAAGATTGATAAACCCCTGGCCAGACTTATCAAAAAAAAGAGAGAAATGACCCAAATCAACAAAATCATGAATGAAAGAGGAGAGATCACAACCAACACCAAAGAAATACAAACAATTATAAGAACATATTATGAGCAACTCTATGCCAGCAAATTAGATAACCTGGAAGAAATGGGTGCATTCCTAGAGATGTATCAACTACCAAAACTGAACCAGGAAGAAATAGAAAACCTGAACAGACCTATAGCCACTAAGGAAATTGAAGCAGTCATCAAAAATCTCCCAAGAAACAAAAGCCCAGGGCCAGATGGCTTCCCAGGGGAATTCTATCAGACAGTTAAAGAAGAATTAATACCTATTCTCCTGAAACTGTTCCAAAAAATAGAAATGGAAGGAAACTTCCAAATTCATTTTATGAGGTTACCATTACCTTGATCCCAAAACCAGCAAAGACCCCATCCAAAAGGAGAATTACAGACCAATATCCTTGATGAACATGGATGCAAAAATTCTCACCAAAATACTAGCCAATAGGATCCAACAGTACATTAAAAGGATTATTCACCACGACCAAGTGGGATTTATCCCAGGGCTGCAAGGATGGTTCAACATCCGCAAATCAATCAACGTGATACAATACATTAACAAAAGAAAGAACAAGAATCATATGATCCTCTCAATAGATGCAGAAAAAGCATTTGACAAGGTACAGCATCCTTTCTTGATCAAAACTCTTCAGAGTATAGGGATAGA
>NW_027402384.1:0-3434 GCF_003265705.2 Callorhinus ursinus
CCTCTCGCCTGTCCAGATTTACCTCGCTTTTATTTTCCAGAAAAGTTGATGGATAATGTGTACATTATCTTTCACCCTGTGGCATATTTTATTATTATTGAAAGTCTGCCTGCGGATTATTGTAATTGCGCCTAACTCGTTTTCTGCACTGCTGTGTAATAACTTTTTTAACTGATTCAGGAATGGAAAAGGCACAACCACTGTGGAATTTAAAAAGTAAAGATACAGCATTTCATATTTACCTTACAGCTCATATTCAGCAAAATCATGGTCTATACTATCTTAGGGATCTGGCTGGTAACTATTCCAACAGAGATCTCCTCTCCGACCCTATCATTCCACAAGGGATGGAACCAACAACATCAGCAACAAACAATTACACACACACCTCAGATGAAAGTAAGTTTTCTTTCCTGTTGGATTCATGCACGAGGCATTGATAATACACCAGACCGGAAGGTTACTTTCAGCCATGAACACATAGCTGGTTATTATTGGAACACAGTCACAGACCAACAGAAAATGGAATGTGTTATCAAAATATTAAGCTTTCATTATAAAATTCAAAATCAATAGTAGCATTTTATGATGGTCTAATTTTGATCTAAGAATTAAAAAGGATAAGTATTAGTTTACTTAATATGGCTGTACTTTTAGTTTTTAGTTAATACATACCACCTCTCTTAATGAGAATAAAAAAGAATGTAGGACACTAGGTAAATCAGATTGCAAAGATTTTTTTCAAAAGGTTTGAGTACTTTCCAGCAAATTATGGTAATGATTGAAGAGATGTGTTTGGTTCTTTAAGGGAGCATTTTTATAAACCCATATTCTTTATAATACAGTTTAGTTGTATTAGTTAGATAACAGCGTATTTGAGAGGTGCTAAAGTATGGTACACAGATCCATTTGCATCCAAGATCCTCACATAATGGAACTGTTTTTATGACAGTCCCATCAAGTAGGATGTCACCTGTCCTCCCTGTGTTGGCAGTTGTTGCAGTCATGCAGGTAGGAGTGCAGGACCCATCTGCAGTAGGGGTCAGCCTTCTTCACCCTCACACATTTGCACTAAACATTTAAATATGATAAATGATCAGGTTCACTTCAAAATATCCTTGCCAAATACATGCCTTTTATTTATTTTTTTTTTAATTTTTTTATTGTTATGTTAATCACCATATATTACATCATTAGTTTTTGATGCAGTGTTCCATGATTCATTGTTTGTTCATAACACCCAGTGCACCATGCAAAACGTGCCCTCCTCAATACCCATCACCAGGCTAACCCATCCCCCCACCCCCCTACCCTCTAGAACCCTCAGTTTGTTTTTCAGAGTCCATCATCTCTCATGGTTCGTCTCCCCCTCTGACATACTCCCCTTTTCTTCCTCTCCTGTTATCTTCTTCTTTTCCTTTTTTCTTAAAATATGTTGCGTTATTTGTTTCAGAAGTACAGATCTGTGATTCAACAGTCTTGCACAATTCACAGCGCTCACCGTAGCACATACCCTCCCCAATGTCTATCACCCAGCCATCCCATCCCTCCCACCCCCAACCACTCCAGTAACACTCAGTTTGTTTCCTGAGATTAAGAATTCCTCATATCAGTGAGGTCATGTGATACATGTCTTTCTCTGATTGACTTATTTCACTCAGCATAACACCCTCCAGTTCCATCCACGTCGTTGCAAATGGCAAGATCTCATTCCTTTTGATGGCTGCATAATATTCCATTGTGTATATATACCACCTCTTCTTTATCCATTCATCTGTCGATGGGCATCTTGGCTCTTTCCACAGTTTGGCTATTGTGGACATTGCTGCTATAAACATTGGGGTACATGTACCCCTTCGGGTCCCTACATTTGTATCTTTGTGGTAAATACCCAGTAGTGCAATTGCTGGATCGAACGGTAGCTCTAATTTCAACTGTTTGAGGAACCTCCATACTGTTTTCCAGAGGGGTTGCACCAGCTTGCATTCCCACCAACAGTGTAGGAGGGTTCCCCTTTCTCCACATCCCCGCCAACATCTGTCGTTCCCTGACTTGTTAATTTTAGCCATTCTGACGGGTGTGAGGTGGTATCTCATTGAGGTTTTGATTTGGATTTCCCTGATGCCGAGTGATGTGGAGCACTTTTTCATGTGCCTGTTGGCCATTTGGATGTCTTCTTTGGAGAAATGTCTGTTCATGTCTTCTGCCCATTTCTTGATTGGATTATTTGTTCTTTGGGTGTTGAGTTTGATAAGTTCTTTATAGATTTTGGATACTAGCCCTTTATCTGATATGTCGTTTGCAAATATTTTCTCCCATTCTGTCGGTTGTCTTTTGGTTTTGTGGACTGTTTCTATTGCTGTGCAAAACCTTTTTATCTTGATGAAATCCCAATAGTTCATTTTTGCCCGGGCTTCCCGTGCCTTTGGCGATGTTTCTAGGAAGAAGTTGCTGCGGCTAAGGTCGAAAAGGTTGCTACCTGTGTTCTCCTTTAGGATTTGGATGGACTCCTGTCTCACGTTTAGGTCTTTCAACCATTTGGAGTCTATTCTTGTGTGTGGTGTAAGGAAATGGTCCAGTTTCATTCTTCTGCATGTGGCTGTCCAATTTTCCCAACACCATTTGTTGAAGAGACTGTCTTTTTGCCATTGGACATTCTTTCCTGCTTTGTCAAAAATAAGTTGACCATAGAGTTGAGGGTCCATTTCTGGGCTCTCGATTCTGTTCCATTGATCTATGTGTCTGTTTTTGTGCCAGCACCATACTGTCTTGATGATGACAGCTTTGTAATAGAGCTGGAAGTCCGGAATTGTGATGCCGCCAGCTTTGCTTTTCTTTTTCAGTATTCCTCTGGCTATTCGGGGTCTCTTCTGGTTCCATACAAATTTTAGGATTATTTGTTCCATTTCTTTGAAAAAAGTGGATGGTATTTTGATGGGGATTGCATTGAATGTGTAGATTGCTCTAGGTAGCATTGACATCTTCACAATGTTGATTCTCCCAATCCATGAGCATGGAACGTTTTTCCATTTCTTTGTGTCTTCTTCAATTTCTTTCATGAGTATTTTATAGTTTTCTGAGTACAGATCCTTTGCCTCTTTGGTTAGATTTATTCCTAGGTATCTAATGGTTTTGGGTGCAATTGTAAATGGGATCGACTCCTTGATTTGTCTCTCTTCTGTCTTGTTGTTGGTGTATAGGAATGCCACTGATTTCTGTGCATTGATTTTATATCCTGCTACTTTACTGAATTCCTGTATGAGTTCTAGCAGTTTTGGGGTGGAGTCTTTTGGGTTTTCCACGTACAGTATCATATCATCTGCAAAGAGTGAGAGTTTGACTTCCTCTTTGCCGATTTGGATGCCTTTGATTTCTTTTTGTTGTCTGATTGCTGTGGCTAGGACTTCTAATACTATGTTGAATAGCAGTGGTGA
>NW_027402385.1:0-3433 GCF_003265705.2 Callorhinus ursinus
GCATCCATTTCTTCCAGGTTGCTTAATTTATTGGCATATAGTTGTTGATGATAATTTCTGATAATTGTTTCTATTTCCTTGGTGTTAGTCGTGGTCTCCCTTCTTCCATTCATAATTTTATTAATTTGGGTCCTTTCTCTTTTCTTTTGGATAAGTCTGGCCAGTGGTTTATCGATCTTATTAACTCTTTCAAAGAACCAGCTTCTAGTTTTGTTGATCTGATCTACTGTATTTCTGGTTTCTAAGTCATTGATCTCTGCTCTGATCTTTTTTTTTTAATAAGATTTTATTTATTTACTTGAGAGAGAGAGAATGAGAGATAGGGAGCACGAGAGGGAAGAGGGTCAGAGGGAGAAGCAGACTCCCTGCTGAGCAGGGACCCCGATGTGGGACTCGATCCCGGAACTCCAGGATCATGACCTGAACCGAAGGCAGTCGCTCAACCAACTGAGCCACCCAGGCACCCCTATCTCTGCTCTAATCTTAATTATTTCTCTTCTCATGCGTGGCTTAGGCTTGATTTCTTAATTTTTCTCCAGTTCTTTAAGGTGTAAAGTCAGTTGGTGAATTCGGGATTTTTCTATTTTTTTGAGTGAGTCTTGGATGGCTATGTATTTCCCCCTTAGGACCACCTTTGCAGTATCCCATAGGTTTTGGACTGATGTGTTTTTGTTCTCATTGGTTTCCATGAATTGTTTAAGTTCTTCTTTGATTTCCTGGTTGACCCAAACATTCTTAAGCAAGATGGTCTTTAGCTTCCATGTGTTTGAAGTTCTTCCATTTTTTTTCTTGTGATTGAGTTCCAGTTTTAAAGCACTGTGGTCTGAGAATATGCAGGGAATAATCTCAATCATCTGGTATTGGTTGAGACCTGATTTGTGACCCAGTATGTGGTCCATTCTGGAGAAAGTTCTGTGTGCGCTTGAGAAGGATGAGTATTCTGTTGTTTTAGGGTGGAATGTTCTGTATATATCTATGAGGTCCATCTGGCCCAGTGTGTCATTCAAAGCTCTTGTTTCTTTGTTGATTTTCTGCTTAGATGATCTGTCTGTTGCTGAGAGTGGAGTGTTGAGGTCTCCTACTATTAACGTATTATTATCAATATGTCTCTTTTTTTTTTTTTGGTTAACAATTGGCTTATGTAGTTAGCTGCTCCCGTGTTGGGGGCATAGATAATTACAATTGTTAAATCCTCTTGTTGGAAAGACCTTTTAAGAATGACATAGTGTCCTGAGGCGGAGCAAGATGGTGGAGGAGTAGGAGACCTAGATTTTGTCTGGTCTCAGGAATTCAGCTGAATAGGGATCAAACCATTCTGAACACCTACGAACTCAACAGGAGATCGAAGAGGAGAGTAGCAACAACTCTCTGAACAGAGAAGCGACCACTTACTGGAAGGTAGGATGTGCGGAGAAGTGAATCCAAGGCGATATTTAGGAGGATAGATGGCGGGGGAGGGGCCTCCGCCTGCTGCTTCTGGCAAGTGATAGAGCCGCGAAGCACAAAATCGGACCTTTTAGAAGTCGGCTCTGCTGAGGGACGTCACTGCAGTGGCTAAGCAGGGGGTGTAATCCTCCCGGGACAATGTGGTCTCAGGACCCTCGGGGTCACAGAAAGACCGGGGGTGCCTGAGTGTGGCAGAGCTCCCAGGTATCGGAGCAGGGAAGCCGGCTGCAGAAACGAAGTCGAGCCGCAGACTCTCAGCTTGGGGTTGCCATAAACTGTGATCCGCGGCCCAGTCGGGCCACTGCTCCTCCAGCAGGGACCCAACAAGTGGAAGAGCCGGGGAGACTCCCCTTCCTTCCCGGGGAGGAGCGGCGCAGAAACGCACCGCAGGGATCTGCTGGGTTTGGAGACTCCACACGGGGTCAGGTGCCAGAGATAGCAACACTCGGTCACAGGCCGGGTGAGCACGGAGTGAGGCCAGAGACCAGGGAGACGGGAGTGACTGCTTTTCTCTGGGGGCACACTGAGGAGCGGGGCCCCGAGTTCTCAGCTCCTCTGGGTGGAGATTGGGAGGCCACCATTTTTGCCCTGGTCCTCCAAAGCTGTACCGAGAGCTTGCAGGAAACAAAAGCTCCGGAGAGCAAACCTGAGCAGCTTGCTTAGCCCGGACCAATAAGGGCGGGGCAATTCAGCCTCCACAAAGACATTTGGAAACCACAGCAGCAGGCCCCTCCCCCAGAAGATCAGCTCGAACAGCCAGCAAGCCAAGACCAAGTTTACCGATCAAGGAGAACGGGAGAACTCCAGCGCTAGGGGAATACTGCACATAGAATTCATGGCTTTTTTTTTTACCTTATTTATTTATTCAACAAAATTTTTTGTTAACTGTTTTTTTTTATTTTTCTTTTTCCCTTTTTCAACCAACATCTTATCAATCCCTTTTTTAAAAAAAAATTTTTTTTATTTTTCATTTTTAGAGTCATATTTTATCCCTTCATAGTAGTTACCATTATTTTTGTCATATATACATAAGTTGTTCTCTCTTTAAAATTTTGAGATACAGTTTCTTCTAACAGATCAAAATATACCCCAAATCACTAGTGTATGGCTTTGTTCTAGTCTCATGCCTGATATATTCTCTTCCTTTTTCCTTTTTTTTTTCTTAAATCTCCTTCTTTTTTTTTTCAAACTTCTTATCTTATCAAGTCCTTTTATAAAATCTTTTATAATTTTCATCTTTACAGTCATCTTCCATCCCTTCATTGTATCAACCCTTATTTTGTACATATATGTCTTTCTTCCTTTAAAACCTTAGGAGGCACTTTCTTCTAACAGACCAAAATACGCCCAAAATCTAGTCTGTGGCACTGAGCTATGCACTAGCCTGATCATATTTGGTCATATTCTGCTTTTTTTGTATTGTTCTGTTTTTGTTTTTATCTTTTTTTCTTTTTTTTCTCTTTCTTTTTTCTTTCTTTTCCTTTCTTTTCCCCTGGTTTCAGGTCTTTTCTGATTTGTATACAGTATATGTTCTGGGGACCTTGTAAACCTGTTAGCATTTTGTTCTCTCATTCATCTATTCTCCTCTGGACAAAAATGACAAGACGAAAAAAATCACCTCAGCAAAAAGACCAAGAGGTAGTACCGTCAGCCAGGGACCTGCTCAATACGGACATTAGTACGATGTCGGACCTACAGTTCAGAATCATGACTTTAAAGATACTAGCTGGGCTTGAAAAAAACGTGGAAGTTATTAGAGAAACCCTTTCTGGAGAAATAAAAGAACTAAAATCTAACCAAGTCAAAATCAAAAAGGCTATTGATGAGGTGCAATCAAAAATGGGGGCACTAACTGCTAGGATAAATGAGGCAGAAGAGAGAATCAGCGATATAGAAGACCAAATGATGGAAAATAAGGGGGCTGAGAAAAAGAGAGAGAAACAACTACAGGATCACGAGGGCAGAATTCGAGAGATAAGCGATACAA
>NW_027402386.1:0-3431 GCF_003265705.2 Callorhinus ursinus
GTTGCTTTGGGATGGAATGTTCTGAATATGTCTGTGAAGTCCATTTGGTCCAGTGTGTCATTTAAAGTCTTTAGTTCCTTGTTGATCTTTTGCTTAGATGATCTGTCCATTTCAGTCAGGGGGGTGTTAAAGTCCCCCACTATTATTGTATTGTTGTCAATGTGTTTCTTCGCTTTGGTTATTAATTGCCTTATATAATTGGCTGCTCCCATGTTCGGGGCATAGATATTTAGAATTGTTAGATCTTCTTGTTGGATAGACCCTTAAAGTAGGATATAGTGTCCTTCCTCATCTCTTATTACAGTCTTTGTTTTAAAATCTAGTTTGTCTGATATAAGGATTGCCACTCCAGCTTTCTTTTGGTGTCCATTAGCATGGTAAATGGTTTTCCACCCCCTCATTTTCAATCTGGGGGTGTCTTTGGGTCTAAAATGAGTCTCTTGCAGACAGCATATTGATGGGTCTTGTTTTTTAAACCAATCTGATAGCCTGTGTCTTTTGATTGGGGCATTTAGCCCATTTACATTCAGGGTAACTATTGACAGGTATGAATTTAGTGCCATTGTATTGCCTGTAAGGTGACTGTTACTGTATGTTGTCTGTGTTCCTTTCTGATCTTTGCTGCTTTTAGGCTCTCTCTTTGCTTAGAGGACCCCTTTCAGTATTTCTTGGAGGGCTGTTTTCATGTTTGCAAATTCCTTTAATTTTTGTTTGTTCTGGAAGCTTTTTATCTCTCCTTCTATTTTCAATGAGAGCCTAGCTGGATATAGTATTCTTGGCTGCCTATTTTTCTCGTTTAGTGCTCTGAAGATATTTTGCCAGTCCTTTCTGGCCTGCCAGGTCTCTGTGGATAGGTCTGTTGCCAATCTAATGTTTCTACCATTGTAGGTTACATATCTCTTCTCCCGAGGGGCTTTCAGGATTTTCTCTTTGTCTCTGAGACTCGTAAGTTTTACTATTAGATGTCGGGGTGTTGACCTATTATTACTGATTTTGAGAGGGGTTCTCTGTTCCTCCTGGATTTTGATGCCTGTTTCCTTCCTCACATTAGGGAAGTTCTCTCCTATTATTTGCTCCAATATACCTTCTGCCCCCCCCCTTCTTCTTCTGGGATCCCAATTATTCTAATGTTGTTTCATCTTATCGTATCACTTATCTCTCGAATTCTGCCCTTGTGATCCTGTAGTTGTTTCTCTCTCTTTTTCTCAGCCTCTTTATTTTCCATCATTTGATCTTCTATATCACTGATTCTCTCTTCTGCCTCATTTAGCCTAGCAGTTAGTGCCCCCATTTTTGATTGCACCTCATCAATAGCCTTTTTGATTTCGACTTGGTTAGATTTTAGTTCTTTTATTTCTCCAGAAAGGGTTTCTCGAATAACTTCCACGCTTTTTTCAAGCCCAGCTAGTATCTTTAAAGTCATGATTCTGAACTCTAGGTCCGACATCGTACTAATGTCCGTATTGAGTAGGTCCCTGGCTGACGGTACTACCTCTTGTTCTTTTTGCTGAGGTGATTTTTTTCGTCTTGTCATTTTGTCCAGAGGAGAATAGATGAATGAGAGAACAAAATGCTAACAGGTTTACAACGTCCCCAGCAAATATACTCTATACAAATCAGAAAAGACCTGAAACCAGGGGAAAAGAAAGGGAAAGAAAGAAAAAAGAAAGAGGAAAAAAAAAGGAAAAAGATAAAAACAAAAACAGAACAATACAAAAAAAGCAGAATATGATCAAATATGATCAGGCTAGTGCATAGATCAGTGCCACACACTAGATTTTGGGCGTATTTTGGTCTGTTAGAAAAAAGTGCCTCCTAAAATGTTAAAGGAAGAAAGACATATATGTACAAAATAAGGGTTGATACAATGAAGGGATGGAAGATGACTGTAAATATGAAAATTATAAAAGATTTTATAAAAGGACTTGATAAGATAAGAAGTTGTTTGAAAAAAGGAAGAAGATTTAAGAAAAAAAAAGGAAAAAGGGAGAGAATGTGATCAGGCAGGAGACTAGAACAAAGCCATACACTAGTGATTTAGGGTATATTTTGATCTGTTAGAAGAAACTGTATCTCAAAATTTCAAAGAGAGAACAACTTATATATATATATGCCAAAAATAAGGGTAACTATTATGAAGGGATAAAATATGACTCTAAAAATGAAAAATAAAAAATGTTTTTTTTTTAAAAAAAGGGATTGATAAGATGTTGGTTGACAAAGGGAAAAAGAAAAATAAAAAAAAACAGTTAACAAAAATTAACTTTGATGAACTAATGAATCATGGTAAAAAAAAGCCATGAATTCTATGTGCAGTATTCCCCTAGCGCTGGAGTTCTCCCTTTCTCCTTGATCGGTAAACTTGGTCTTGGCTTGCGGGCTGTTCGTGCTGATCTTCTGGGGGAGGGGCCTGTTGCCGTGGTTTCCAAATATCTTTGCCGGAGGCTGAATTGCCCCGCCCTTGTGTGTCCGGGGTAAGCAAGCTGCTCGGGTTTGCTCTCGGGAGCTTTTGTTCCCTGCAAGCTCTCGGTACAGCTTTGGAGGACCAGGGCAAAAATGGTGGCCTCCCAATCTCCACCCGGAGGAGCTGAGAACTCGGGGCCCCGCTCCTCAGTGCGCCCCCAGAGAAAAGCAGTCACTCCCGCCTCCCTGGTCTCCGGCTGCACTCCGTGCTCACCCGGCCTGTGACCGAGCGTTTCTATCTCTGGCACCCGACCCCGCGTGGAGTCTCCAAACCCAGCAGATCCCTGCGGTGCGGTCCCGCGCCACTCCTCCCGGGGGAGAAAGGGGAGTCTCCCCGGATCTGCCGCTTGTTGGGTCCCTGCTGGAGGAGCAGTGGCCCGACTGGGCCGCGATCACAGTTTATGGCAACCCCGAGCTGAGAGCCTGCGCCTCGGCTCCGTCTCTGCAGCCGGCTTCCCCGCTCTGATACCTGGGAGCTCTGCCGCACTCAGGCACTCCCGGTCTTCCTGTGACCCCAAGAGTCCTGAGACCACACTGTCCCGGGAGGATTCCACCCCCGCTTAGCCACTGCAGCGACGTCCCTCCACGGAGCCGACTTCTAAAAGGTCCGATTTTGTGCTCCGCGGCTCTAGCACTTGCCAGAAGCGGCCGGCGGAGGCCCCTCCCCCGCCGTCTATCCTCCCGAATATCGCCTCGGATTCACTTCTCCGCACGTCCTACCTTCCAGTAAGTGGTCGCTTCTCTGTTCAGAGAGTTGTTGCTACTCTCTTCTTCGATCTCCTGTTGAGTTCGTAGGTGTTCAGAATGGTTTGATCCCCATCCAGCTGAATTCCTGAGACCAGACGAAATCTAGGTCTCCTACTCCTCCGCCATCTTGCTCCGCCTCCTCTTCTGCCCATTTTTTGACTTGATTATTTGTTCCTTGGGTGTTGAGTTTGAGAAGTTCTTTATAGATCTTGGATACCAGC
>NW_027402387.1:0-306 GCF_003265705.2 Callorhinus ursinus
CCCCCCTCTGACATACTCCCCTTTTCTTCCTCTCCTGTTATCTTCTTCTTTTTCTTTTTTCTTAAAATATGTTGCGTTATTTGTTTCAGAAGTACAGATCTGTGATTCAACAGTCTTGCACAATTCACAGCGCTCACCGTAGCACATACCCTCCCCAATGTCTATCACCCAGCCACCCCATCCCTCCCACCCCCAACCACTCCAGTAACACTCAGTTTGTTTCCTGAGATTAAGAATTCCTCATATCAGTGAGGTCATGTGATACATGTCTTTCTCTGATTGACTTATTTCACTCAGCATAACACC
>NW_027402387.1:406-3430 GCF_003265705.2 Callorhinus ursinus
GACAGATGGGCATCTTGGCTCTTTCCACAGTTTGGCTATTGTGGACATTGCTGCTATAAACATTGGGGTACACATACCCCTTCGGGTCCCTACATTTGTATCTTTGGGGTAAATACCCAGTAGTGCAATTGCTGGATCGAACGGTAGCTCTAATTTCAACTGTTTGAGGAACCTCCATGCTGTTTTCCAGAGTGGTTGCACCAGCTTGCATTCCCACCAACAGTGTAGAAGGGTTCCCCTTTCTCCACATCCCCGCCAACATCTGTTGTTCCCTGACTTGTTAATTTTAGCCATTCTGACGGGTGTGAGGTGGTATCTCATTGAGGCTTTGATTTGGATTTCCCTGATGCCGAGCGATGTTGAGCACCTTTTCATGTGCCTGTTGGCCATTTGGATGTCTTCTTTGGAGAAATGTCTGTTCATGTCTTCTGCCCATTTCTTGATTGGATTATTTGTTCTTTGGGTGTTGAGTTTGATAAGTTCTTTATAGATTTTGGATACTAGCCCTTTATCTGATATGTCATTTGCAAATATTTTCTCCCATTCTGTCGGTTGTCTTTTGGTTTTGTGGACTGTTTCTTTTGCTGTGAAAAGCTTTTTATCTTGATGAAATCCCAATAGTTCATTCTTGCCCGGGCTTCCCGTGCCTTTGGCGATGTTTCTAGGAAGAAGTTGCTGCGGCTAAGGTCGAAAAGGTTGCTACCTGTGTTCTCCTTTAGGATTTTGATGGACTCCTGTCTCACGTTTAGGTCTTTCAACCATTTGGAGTCTATTTTTGTGTGTGGTGTAAGGAAATGGTCCAGTTTCATTCTTCTGCATGTGGCTGTCCAATTTTCCCAACACCATTTGTTGAAGAGACTGTCTTTTTGCCATTGGACATTCTTTCCTGCTTCGTTAAAAATAAGTTGACCATAGAGTTGAGGGTCCATTTCTGGGCTCTCGATTCTGTTCCATTGATCGATGTGTCTGTTTTTGTGCCAGTACCAAACTGTCTTGATGATGACAGCTTTGTCATAGAGCTGGAAGTCCGGAATTGTGATGCCGCCAGCTTTGCTTTTCTTTTTCAGTATTCCTCTGGCTATTCTGGGTCTCTTCTGGTTCCATACAAATTTTAAGATTATTTGTTCCATTTCTTTGAAAAAAGTGGATGGTATTTTGATGGGGATTGCATTGAATGTGTAGATTGCTCTAGGTAGCATTGACATCTTCACAATGTTGATTCTCCCAATCCATGAGCATGGAACGTTTTTCCATTTCTTTGTGTCTTCTTCAATTTCTTTCCTGAGTATTTTATAGTTTTCTGAGTACAGATCCTTTGCCTCTTTGGTTAGATTTATTCCTAGGTATCTAATGGTTTTGGGTGCAATTGTAAATGGGATCGACTCCTTGATTTGTCTCTCTTCTGTCTTGTTGTTGGTGTATAGGAATGCCACTGATTTCTGTGCATTGATTTTATATCCTGCTACTTTACTGAATTCCTGTATGAGTTCTAGCAGTTTTGGGGTGGAGTCTTTTGGGTTTTCCACATACAGTATCATATCATCTGCAAAGAGTGAGAGTTTGACTTCCTCTTTGCCGATTTGGATGCCTTTGATTTCTTTTTGTTGTCTGATTGCTGTGGCTAGGACTTCTAATACTATGTTGAATAGCAGTGGTGAGAGTGGACATCCCTGCCGCGTTCCTGACCTTAGGGGAAAAGCTCTCAGTCTTTCCCCATTGAGAATGATATTCGCTGTAGGTTTTTCATAGATGGCTTTTATGATATTGAGGTATGTACCCTCTATCTCTATACTCTGAAGAGTTTTGATCAAGAAAGGATGTTGTACTTTGTCAAATGCTTTTTCTGCATCTATTGAGAGGATCATATGATTCTTGCTCTTTCTTTTGTTAATGTATTGTATCACGTTGATTGATTTGCGGATGTTGAAACAGCCTTGCAGCCCAGGAATAAATCCCACTTGGTCATGGTGAATAATTCTTTTAATACTGTTGGATCCTATTGGCTAATATTTTGGTGAGAATTTTTGCATCCATGTTCATCAAGGATATTGGTCTGTAATTCTCTTTTTTGATGGGGTCTTTGTCTGGTTTTGGGATCAAGGTAATGCTGGCCTCATAAAATGAGTTTGGAAGTTTTCCTTCCATTTCTATTTTTTGGAACAGTTTCAGGAGAATAGGTATTAATTCCTCTTGAAATGTCTGATAGAATTCCCCTGGGAAGCCGTCTGGCCCTGGGCTTTTGTTTCTTGGGAGATTTTTGATGACTGTTTCAATTTCCTTAGTGGTTATAGGTCTGTTCAGGTTTTCTATTTCTTCCTGGTTCAATTTTGGTAGTTGATACGTCTCTAGGAATGCACCCATTTCTTCCAGGTTATCTAATTTGCTGGCATAGAGTTGCTCATAATATGTTCTTATAATTGTTTGTATTTCTTTGGTGTTGGTTGTGATCTCTCCTCTTTCATTCATGATTTTGTTGATTTGGGTCATTTCTCTTTTCTTTTTGATCAGTCTGGCCAGGGGTTTATCAATCTTGTCAATTCTTTCAAAGAACCAGCTCCTAGTTTCGTTGATCTGTTCTACTGTTCTTTTGGTTTCTATTTCATTGATTTCTGCTCTGATCTTTATGATTTCTCTTCTCCTGCTGGGTTTAGGCTTTATTTGTTGTTCTTTCTCCAGCTCCAAAAAAAAAAAAAAAAAAATGTGTATTTGAGAACTTTCTTGTTTCTTGAGAAAGGCTTGTATTGCTATATACTTTCCTCTCAGGACTGCCTTTGCTGTATCCCAAAGATTTTGAACAGTTGTGTTTTCATTTTCATTGGTTTCCATGAATTTTTTTAATTCTTCTTTAATTTCTTGGTTGACCCATTCATTCTTTAGTAGGATGCTCTTTAGCCTCCATGTATTTGAGTTCTTTCCGACTTTCCTCTTGTGGTTGAGTTCTAGTTTCAAAGCATTGTGGTCTGAAAATATGCAGGGAATGATCCCAATCTTTTGGTACCGGTTGAGACCTGATTTGTGACCTAG
>NW_027402388.1:0-3506 GCF_003265705.2 Callorhinus ursinus
GGTGATGAGCACCAGGAATCGGCTCCTGAAAACAGAGGCCATTTGCAAAACACAAAGAAGGGAAGACCCATGCTTAGCACTTCCTCTAGAAATATCTAGTCCTGAAAAGTAATGAAAAGTAAGTATATCCTAACTTCATGCAGTGTGATTTCTACTAGTTGGTACCTACTGATTCCTAGAACCAACAAACAGTAAATCATCCAGTGTCGACTGGGGTGTTGTGACCCAACATTTCGGACCAAATGACAGCGTTTCAGCCAACATATCCAGGGCCTCTAAGTTTTCCCAAGGGTATCTGCGATTCTCTGATCCTTCCATCAACCTCCATGGAAAGCTCGGTTCTGTCATCTTCCTTGTCTCCTGCCTCTTCTGGGACCATTCCATGACCTCCCTGTCAGGGCCAACCCCTCCAGGACTCCCTGTGTTCCCTGGCCTGACACCCACATACCACGCTGTGTCCTGTGAGCCTGGTGAATTTTGCAAGGACTGTGTGCTCCTTCTGGTGTCACTAGCCATCTCCCTTGCAGTGGCCTGCCTCTTCCTGCGCTGCGTCTCCTCTGAGCAGTGTGTGAGGCTGGTATGTGCCCATGTCATAGGCACGGAAGTGAGAGTCCAGAAGGTCCAGAAGACCTGCTCCCACTCCCAGCTTGTGGAGCCTGGGTCAAGGATTGTCCGCCAACAGAGGAAGACTTGGGCCCAGGGAGACTGAGGGAAGATATTGTACAGTGAGCCTGCAGGAGGAGAGGGAGCACGGTGGGGACCTGGCGCTCAGGTCTGCTGTGAGACCACATCTCACCCACACCAGCTCTGTCCCCAGGGCTGGAGGTTGTCAGGGTAGCCAACCTCTGAGCCTGCAGGCTGACAGTGACTGACAGGAGAGGAGGTGCACCTGGTGCAGGAGAGAACACTCAGGCAGAGAGAAGGGACAGGTGCTCCCACAGCAGCTGGAGGAACTCGGGGTAGCCACACTCCCAGGCTGCAGGATGGCAATGGCTGGCAGGAGAGGAGGCACCTGGTGCAGGAAAGAGCCCTCAGGCAGGCAGGAGGGGGCAGGCTCTCCCCCAGCAGCAGGTGCACTGGGGCAGGCTGAGGGGACCTCAGTGGACAGCGGTGCCTGCACCTGGGGTCTCCACACMGACCCCCTCCTCAGGCTCAGCACAAGCTTGTCTGGATGGCCTTTGTCCCCCAAATACAAAGTCTGGCCGGGGACACTCCTCAAGCCCCGACTCCCAATCCTTTGACCTCAGCTCAAGTGACAAGAAATGGCAAAAAGTTTAGGTAGGATTGGGTGCACAGGGACATTTGCTTTTCCTGCCCATGCTGTAACATTGCTGGCATTTTAAAGATCTCATGGCTTTGATTCAAAATCGGTAGGATGCCATGGACCAGAGTCAGCCCTCTGGAAACCTGCCTCTGGGACTTGCAGCCCTCCCATCCCACCAGTTCTGCTCAGAATTCCTCCAGGTCACAGACCCACAGTGTTGGCTCCTCAGATGGCCCATATCATGCACCATCAAAGAGCGATCCCGGTGGGGCAGCAGGACACACTGCGGATTCCAGCAAATCTGCCTCCTAGAAACTGAGGGTACTGCAGGACGAGCTGTCTGGAAACAGCCATGTCAGGGTTCCAGGAAGATACCAGGGGCACAGGAGTTACTGAGGAGCACCTGAAGTTCAGGGAGGGGCAGTCAGAGCTTCCATACATTTCTTCCCTAAAGCTCCTCCTTCCTCAGCCTTTCTTCCATTGATTCTGCTTGGTTTCTATTTTCCCCAATTGTTATCCATTGCCTTAGGCAGCAGAGACTCACGTATGCCTTTAAAAGTTTTGGACATTCAATGTCCTCCAGTAGCCACTTCACTGCAGGGAGAGTTGGTAGCAAGCAAAAGTCCCAGAGGACTCCAAGGGTCTGGATTTGGTGTTTTACTCTCCTGAAATGAGGACACCTGTGGGAGGTCTAGGTGGCCAGATGGGGGAGGGGGCAGGCACCTGACATGGACAGATGGGGTATAGGTGAGGCCCGAGGCCCCCGGGGTATGTGCCTGGCATCCGGACTGAATAGGCCTTCAATGCCCCGGGGTATGTGCCTGTCATCCAGAATGAACAAGTCTTCAAATCGGCAGACTGGCTGGGATCATCTTCAGGCTCAGGAGGAAGGTGAGGGGAGCAGAAGGACCTGAGGAGGTTCAGCTCAGACAGGAGAGGGATGAGCCACACATTTGTGGGGAATGTGCGTCAGGTTCAGGCTACAGGGACAGACCTGGAGGCCATTAGGCTACATGAAATAAGCCAGTCCCTAAAGGACTGACACTGGAGGACCCGAGTTGTGAGGGATGGAGAGCACTCCCATTCACAGAAGTGGAAGGAATTGCTGGGTGCCGGGGCTGGGGAAGTGGAATGGGGGTTTAGGGTCTCGTGGTTAGAGGTTCAGATTGGGATGATGAAAACATTGTGGCAATGGACGGAGGTAGCCGGTGCAGAACAGGGAATATACTTATTGACACTGAAACGCACTTCATGGTATCAGCTGTATGTCCATTATACCACAATACAAAAGAATTGAGTCAGGACGTCGGGGCCATCGCGAGTCCGTGGAGGGCCCAGGAGCAGGGAGCCTGTATCTTTGTTCTCACTCTCATGCTCTGCCCCTTGTTGGGTGCCTGAGTTCAGTAAGTGCTTGCTGAGACACAGTGCAGGCAACTGGTCCAGAGAAATTGCACAAGTGCAAACCCACTGGTGGGCACTGAGGAATCCCAAGGGTACGCGCATGCAGACAGAGTGAGTGCCCACATTTCACAAACACCAGCACAGAAATAGCCATTTAAAACCAAGGCAGGAACCTTATATAGCCCAGAGGGCTCCACCCTCCTGGAGGCCGAGCTAGAGGCCACGGCCAAGGGCTCTGGTGGTGAGGGCACTGGGGGTCTGGGAGGTGGCTCAGCACACCCCTGACCCTGAAGCCCCATGGCTGCGGTGAGGTGTAAGGACTGGGAGGAAAGACCCGCCAGCACCCGTTCTGGCTCCATGGCTGCTCCAGGGCTGCTCCCAGGCCCAACAGGCGAAGTCTGTTGAGAACCACGCAGAAAACCTTTTCCCTCAATTGTTCTTTTTAAAATGGTTGCTCAGCATTGACACAGAAAAACATCCGACTTAATACTGGAGCCGTTCACAGCTGCAAAGGACCCAGAAGTGATCAATGTGTAGTGACCACAAAGAGAGGAACTTGTGCCCCCAGGCAGGCCTCCTCTGCGCAGGGCTGGTTTGGACTCTGGCGTGCCCGTGGAGGCAGTGCTGGGCTCCACAGTTTCCCTCAAGCGGGCAGAAGTAGGAATCTGCGCTGACGACTCCGCTCAAGGCAGCACCGCCTGATGGAGACGGGGGCAGCCCCTCGTGAGTTCCAGATGCCCTGGTGATTCTTGGTCACTGCCACAAATCTCAGCTTCTTCATGACACAGGGAATGATGGGGGGCCAACCCAGCAGTCATGGGTCCCACAGGTCCTCCGGAGA
>NW_027402389.1:0-516 GCF_003265705.2 Callorhinus ursinus
CCTCTGCAGAGAAGGACCTCGAGGGTTTAGAAAACCTTTTCCCAAGACTGGGATCACAGGGGGTCGGGGATGGATATCCAAGGCCAACAGGCACTTCTATAAGCCTGTGGGAGCCTTGGGACACTGCATCTCTGCAGCCCAAATGACAGCAGAGTAAGCTGAAGCCTTTTGTGCTATAGCCCTCCGGACTTGTGGGTGGGGATCTCTTCCTACTCCCAAATGCCCAGGGTGGTGGTGGACTCCGGAACCCAGACACTGTCTTTTCCCAGTGCCCTGGCAACACCTTGGGTCTTTTGGGGAACCCTGACCTTCAGGCCAGGCTGTCCTCCCTTCCCTAAGGGGCCTGGTTCCGGATCCTGCAGCCCCACAGTGAGGAGAGTTGTGGCCAGGCAGGAGCGGGGAGAGGGCAGAGTGGACTCTCCCTGAGGGCCATGGATCCCTGATCACTGCAGACGCTGTTGTGTGCTGACCCCTCGGGCACCGAGATTTCAGCTCCTGGTCTGGCTCCAGGAGGGA
>NW_027402389.1:616-3428 GCF_003265705.2 Callorhinus ursinus
TGGCTGGTCTAGCAGGGGCTCTGGAGGGCTGGAATTCCAGGTTCTCTCCTGACCAGCTTTGGGACTGGAGCCATTTTACCTCCCCTCGCTGGGCCTCCCTCTCCTCCTCTGTGCAATGGGGTGATCCTGAATGATCCCTGCCATGGCGGGGAACATGTGGAGTATTGCTGATTGACGTAAGCCGTGCACGGAGCCTGGATTGCAGAGTGCAGAGGGGGATGGTGAGCGGTGTTGGCAGTGAGCACTCCTTCCCCCAAAAGCAATTTAGCTCTTCCACGCAGCCGCCAGGTCACTGGCTGGAGCCCAGGAGCAGTGGCCCAACACACTCCTGACAACGGGCACCAGCGTGTGTCTCTTTCTCAGCACTGGGACACGGTGGGGACCGCGTGACATGAGGCAAGCTTCTCTCTCTGAGGGAAGGAGACGAAAGAAGGCTTCCTTGGGGACCCCCAAGGCCACATAAGAGGGGAGGAGGCTTCTCCCCAACAGTACATTGAAATTCTGCTTCTGTTAGAACCTGAGTCTTGGGCTTTGGTTATTTCACTTGCTGGGCTGACGAGATACACTTGTTCTCCTAGACTCCTCCTCAGATGAAGAGCTCTGGCAGGTCCCGGGCATCCTGGAGCCGGGGAGGGGAGAGGGGCCAGTCCCCTCCCTGGCTCCTGTAGGAGACCTGTCCTCCCAAAGCCAGGATGGTTTCGGGTCGTGGTCCTGGGCTAGGGTTGGAGACAGCCTGTCACTGCTCCAGACTCTGGGGCTGAGTGGGCCTTTTTTAGGCATAGCAACACCCACCGAACGCAGGGGCTTTAGAGAGAACACACTCCTGGACCCGGTCCCACCCCCAGGACGGTGGCTGCCTTCCCCAGCGACAGAAGAAGAGGGATATCCTCTGCTTCTTTGGACTTTGATCCTCTGACCCGCGAGGTAGCACTGAAAAGTTTCTAGCCCTCCTCTGGAAGTGCACCAGCCTTGAGTGGGCCAGTCACTGTGCACACACGAAGACGGACAACGTGCTAAGTAAGTGCAGGAGGTGATCCTGTTCAAACGGCCTGCGGGTCGGTGGGGCTTGCTGCTTCTGTGCCCTCCACTGGGCCACCTTTGCCTGGAGGGAAATCCTCCTGGAGTCGCCTCTGTGAACTTTGAGCTCCGTTCCTGCTGCTTTCAGGACCAAGGGACTCCAACTGAGCATTGTGTCCCATGTCGTCAGGGCAATGGTGGTAATGGTCCGTTATGCTAGTCTGGGAGCGTCCTTCAGGTTCCTGCTCCCCTAGGCCCAGGTGCGGTAGCCACAGGCAACGGAGCCATCCCCCAATTTCATCATTGTGCACCATGTACCCCACGGATGGTGCTAATGTTCCGCCGGGAACCGCTGGGAGGTCCCTCCAGGTTCCCGCTCCCCCAGGCACAGGTGTGGTGGCAAGAAGCCCCAGAGCAGTCCTCCAACTTCAGCATTGTGCCCCCGGGGGTGCTGTTGCTGGTCATGGGCTCTCAAGATGGTACAGGAGGAACGTCCAGGTGGGGTCGGGAGGCCGGAGTAAACCAGATCGCACTCAAGTTGCATGAGGAACAGATGAGTTGAGGTCTTCATTTGGAAGAGTAATTTCGCTTTTCCAAAAAGGTCAAGGTCATTGGTCTACTTTAGAATGAAGATAATGACTACTGAAAAACAGGTGTGTGTTTCCCCTTCTCCCAGAAATAGAAGCAGCTGTGGAGGCCATAGTTCAGAGGACCAACTTATCCCCACCTGACAGCACTTACCTGCTCTGCATCTAGGAGACTCAAGGTTTTGAACATCAGCCTGTGAGTCAGTGATGCAGCATTTCACAGGATGTTAGTATTCTGAGAAAGCAGCAGGTCCAATTGGCACAGGGTCATCTTCCTGTCAGGACAAGCGGTCAAATTTCTCATGAACCGCAAACTTCCGGGGATGACCTCTTTTCTGTAGTTGACCCAGGGTTAGGGTTAGAGTTAGGGTACGGGTTCGGGCATGGGTTAGGGTACGGGATACGGTTGTGTTACGGGATAGGGTTAGGGTACGGGTTAGGGTAGGGGTAGAGATAGAGTACCGCTTAGGGCACGGTTTACGGTACAGGTTAGGGTTTAGGGTTAGGGTACCGTTTAGGGTACGTGTTAGGGTTCGGGTACGCTTTAGGTTTAGGGGTAGGGTCAGGGTTTAGGTTTATGGTAGGTGTTAGGGTTAGGGTATGGGTTAGGTTTAGGTTACAGGTTAAGGTTAGTGTTAGGGTCCTGTACATATGTCCCGCGCCTGCTATCACAGGGGGCTTGTGCAAACCTGGCAATGCAAGGATGAGCCAGGGGCTGAGCTTGGCATGGAACACAGCTCAGTGTGGCTTGAATCTGCTCTGGGGTCCAGGCAAAGCCATCCCCCGCCTGCCTGTGTCCCAAACCCGGGGAGGGTAATAGTGAACTGATTCTGACCTTGCCATCTCCCAAACCAGACTTCCAGGGGCTCCCATTACGGTTAGGCTCAGGTCCATGGGCCTCGTCTGTGCCCATGTGCTGGGCATTCCCCACAGTGGCTCCTGGCACCCCTGAGTCCTGGTCACACATCCCTGTGAAATCCCTTCCCCTCCCGGGTGGATGGCCAATGTGACGGCGCTCTAAGGAATAGAATGGCACAAAATGACGGGATATCTTTTCTATGCTGATGGAGTCTGAGACTTCTACTGGTTCCCACTGTCCTGTGTACATTCTCTGTCTGCTTCTCGGTCTCTGTGTCTGTGTCTCTCACAGGAGTAGACCTTTGGGTTCCATGGGCGATGTGAGAAACCTCAGAAGCCTCCCTTGTCCC
>NW_027402390.1:0-3391 GCF_003265705.2 Callorhinus ursinus
TGTCCCCCAAATACAAAGTCTGGCCCAGGACCCTCCTCAAGCCCCGAATCCCAATCCTTTGACCTCACCTCAAGTGACAAAAAATGGCCAAAATTTAGGTGGGGTTGGGTGCACAGGGACATTTGCTTCTCTGGCCCAGGCTGTATGTAACATTATTGGCATTTAAAGATCTCAGGGCCTTGGTTCAAAAACAGTAGGATACCGGGGACCCGTATCGGCTTTCTGGAAATCTCCCTCTGGGCCTTGCAGCCCTCCCACCCCCCAGTTCTTCTCAGAATGCCTCCAGGTCACAGACCCACATTCTTGGCTCCTCAGATGGCCCAGACAATGCACCTTCAAAAAGCGATCCCGGTGGGGCAGCAGGACACATTGTGGATTCCAGCAAATCCGCCTCCCAGAAACTGAGGCTACTGCTGGACGAACTGTCTGAAAACAGCCATGTTAGGGTTCCAGGAAGATACCAGAGGCACAGGAGTAACTGAGGAGCACCTGAAGGTCAGGTATGGGCAGTCAGAGATTCCAGACATTTCTTCCCCAAAGCTCCTCATTCCTCAGGCTATCTTCGGGTAATTCTGCTTGGTTTCTATTTGCCCCAACTGTTATCCATTGCCTTAAGCAGCAGAGACTCACATATGCCTTTAAATGTTTTGGAAATTGAATGTACTCCAGTAGCCACTTCACTGCTGGGAGAGTTGTAGGACAGCAAGAAGTCCCAGAGGACTCCAAGGGTCTGGACTTGGTGTTTCCCTCTCCTGAGACGGAGACACCTGTGGGAGGTGCAGGTGGTCAGCTGGGGGAGGGAGCAGGCACCTGACGTGGACAGATGGGGTATAGGTGAGGCCCGAGGCCCCCAGGGTATGTGCCTGGCATCCGGACTGAGGAGGTCTTCAAAGCTGCAGACTGGCTGGGATCATCATCAGGCAAAGGAGGAAGGTGAGGGGAGCAGAGGGGACTTAGCAAGTTCAGCTCAGACAGGAGATGGTTGAGCCATACTTTTGGGGGGAAAGTGGTTCAGGTTCAGGCTCACAGGGACAGACCTTGAGGCCATTATGCCATGTGAAATAAGCCATTCCTGAAAGGACCGACAGCGGAGCACCCCGCTTGTGAGGGATGGAGAGCACTCCCATTCACAGAGGTGGAAGGAGCTGCTGGGTGCCAGGCCTGGGGAAGGGGAATGGGGGGTTAGGGTCTCGTGGTTAGAGGTTCAGTTTGGGTTGATGAAAACATTGTGGCGATGGACGGAGGTAGCCAGTACAGAACAGGAAATATACTTATTGCCACTGAAACGTGTTTCATGTTATCAGCTGTATGTCCATTATACCACAATACAAAAGAAGTGAGTCAGGGAGTCGGGGCCATTGCGAGTACCTGGAGGGCCCAGGAGCAGGGAGCCTGTATCTTAGTTCTCACTCGCATGCCCTGCCCCTTGTTGGGTGACTGAGCTCAGTAAGTGCTTGCTAAGACACAGTGCAGGGAGCTGGTCCAGAGAAAGTGCACAAGTGCAAACCCACTGGTGGGCACTGATGAATCCCAAGGGGATGCGCATATAGACAGAGCGAGTGCCCACGTTTCACAAACACCAGCACAGAAATACCCATTTAAAACCAAGGCAGGAACCTCATATAGCCCAGAGGGCTCCATGCTCCTAGAGGCCAATCTAGTGGCCACGGCCAAGGCCTCTGGTGGTGAGGGCACTGGGGGTCTGGGAGGTAGCTCAGCACACCCCTGACCCTGAAGCCCCATGGCCACGATGAGGTGTAAAGACTGGGAGGGATGACCCGGCCAGCACCCGTTCTGGCTCCATGGGGGCTACAGGGCTGCTCCCAGCCCCAAAGTAGATGTCTGTTGAGAACCACAGAGAAAACCTTTTCCCTCAATTGTTCTTTTTAAGATGGTTGCTCAGCATTGACACAGACAAACATCCGACATAAAACTGGAGCCGTTCACAGCTGCAAAGGACCCGGAAGTGATCAAAATGTAGTGACCACAAAGAGAGGAACTTGTGTCCCCAGGCAGGCCTCCTGTGCGCAGGGCTTATTGGGGCGCTGGTGTACCCGTGCAAGCAGTGCTGGGCTCCACAGTTTCCCTCAAGGGGACAGAAGTAGGAATCTGCTCTGACCGCTCTGCTCAAGGCAGCACCCCCAATGGAGACGGGGCAGCCCCTCGTGAGTTCCAGATGTCCTGGTGATACTTGGGCACTGCCACAAATCTCCGYTTCTTCATGACCCAGGGAATGATGGGGGGCCAACCCAGCAGCCTCGGGTCCCGCWGGTCCTCCAGTGTCCAGCCCAGCAGTCGTGGGTCCTGCATGGTCTCTGGGGGCAGCCCCTCATGAGTTCTGTTTGTCCTAGTGATTCTTGGGCTTGGCCTGAAACTCAACTTCTTCATGACAGGGGCAGTCTATCAGCTGCAGGTCCCACAGGTCCTTCAGGGGACAACCCAATACCGCAGGTCCCACAGCTCCTCCGAGGACAGGCCCTCATGAGTTCTGGGTGTCCTGGTGAATCTTGGGCACAGCCATGGATCTCAGCTTCCTCATGACCCTGGGAATGTTGTGGGGGCCAGCCCAGCAGCCGTGGGTCCCGCAGGTCCTCCGGGGACAGCACCTTGTTGGCCCTGTGGCCCAGCAGGTACCTGTTCATGTGGCTCTTATCGGGCCACGTGGCCTCAATCCCAGTGGCCCAGTTGACCCCCATCACCTGGTGACAGGCGGAGGTCAGTCGGGGAAACTCCACCAAGAATTCCCCAAAAAAGTCCCCCATGTAGTAAAAGTTGCCCTGGGACCTGGGGATGTGGGTCTGGGACTGTGGCCAGTGCTCGTAGCTAAAGTCCTCAGGGGTTGCCCATTAGAACCCGGGGTGTGGGGTGCCAAAGAGGGGGGACAGGATCTCCATGCCCACATGGTCCCAGAACTTCATTCCCGCATCCATGTCCACGCACACCAGGTCTTCCACGTCACAGAGGAAGCGCTGCTTGAGGAAGCGGCTGATCATCGCTATGTGTCGCATGGACACATCCTGCCATTGCAGGACGCCGCGGACCTCGATGACCACCACCCTCCGGCCCTCCCAGAATGGCACATGGGGCACAGCAACCAGCTGGTCTTTGAAGACGTAGTATGTGACGCTGTGTCCACCATGAGGACCACCACACTCCGGCCTACCTGGAGGGGAACACAAGGCCCGGCAGCCGGCTGATTGGTTAAAACCTAGTAGGTGACCCCGTGCCCCACCATGTAGTGCTTCTCTGCCATCTGCAGGAACAGCTACAGGAAGACCATGCATCTACAGGGGCAGTGGACAGGGCAGGAAGTGAGTCACTGCCAGAGGCCGGCAGCAGGACACCAGAGCTGGGGCCATGGACGTGTGCACCTTCTTCAAGGGGGCAGGCC
>NW_027402391.1:0-3426 GCF_003265705.2 Callorhinus ursinus
TGAGACCTGATTTGTGACCTAGGATGTGATCAATTCTGGAGAATGTTCCATGGGCACTAGAGAAGAATGTGTATTCCGTTGCTTTGGGATGGAATGTTCTGAATATGTCTGTGAAGTCCATTTGGTCCAGTGTGTCATTTAAAGTCTTTATTTCCTTGTTGATCTTTTGCTTAGATGATCTGTCCATTTCAGTCAGGGGGGTGTTAAAGTCCCCCACTATTATTGTATTGTTGTCAATGTGTTTCTTTGCTTTTGTTATTAATTGCCTTATATAATTGGCTGCTCCCATGTTCGGGGCATAGATATTTACAATTGTTAGATCTTCTTGTTGGATAGACCCTTTAAGTAGGATATAGTGTCCTTCCTCATCTCTTATTACAGTCTTTGTTTTAAAATCTAGTTTGTCTGATATAAGGATTGCCACCCCAGCTTTCTTTTGGTGTCCATTAGCATGGTAAATGGTTTTCCACCCCCTCACTTTCAATCTGGGGGTGTCTTTGGGTCTAAAATGAGTCTCTTGCAGACAGCATATTGATGGGTCTTGTTTTTTAATCCAATCTGATAGCCTGTGTCTTTTGATTGGGGCATTGAGCCCATTTACATTCAGGGTAACTATTGAAAGGTATGAATTTAGTGCCATTGTATTACCTGTAAGGTGACTGTTAACTGTCTGTTGTCTGTGTTCGTTTCTGCTCTTTGCTGCTTTTAGGTTCTCTCTTTGCTTAGAGGACCCCTCTCAATATTTCTTGGAGGGCTGGTTTCGTGTTTGCAAATTCCTTTAGTTTTTGTTTGTTCTGGAAGCTTTTTATCTCTCCTTCTATTTTCAGTGATAGCCTAGCTGGATATAGTATTCTTGGCTGCGTATTTTTCTCATTTAGTGCTCTGAAGATATCTTGCCAGTCCTTTCTGGCCTGCCAGGTCTCTGTGGATAGGTCTGTTGCCAATCTAATGTTTCTACCATTGTAGGTTACATATCTCTTCTCCCGAGCTGCTTTCAGGATTTTCTCTTTGTCTCTGAGACTCGTAAGTTTTACTATTAGATGTCGGGGTGTTGACCTATTTTTATTGATTTTGAGAGGGGTTCTGTGTGCCTCCTGGATTTTAATGCCTGTTTCCTTCCTCACATTAGGGAAGTTTTCTGCTATAATTTGCTCCAATATACCTTCTGCCCCCCTCTCTCTCTCTTCTTCTTCTTCTGGGATCCCAATTATTCTAATGTTGTTTCGTCTTATCGTATCACTTATCTCTCGAATTCTGCCCTCGTGATCCTGTAGTTGTTTCTCTCTCTTTTTCTCAGCCTCTTTATTTTCCATCATTTGGTCTTCTATATCGCTGATTCTCTCTTCTGCCTCATTTATCCTAGCAGTTAGTGCCCCCATTTTGGATTGCACCTCATCAATAGCCTTTTTGATTTCGATTTGGTTAGATTTTAGTTCTTTTATTTCTCCAGAAAGGGTTTCTCTAATAACTTCCACGCTTTTTTCAAGCCCAGCTAGTATCTTTAAAGTCATGATTCTGAACTCTAGGTCCGACATCATACTAATGTCTGTATTGAGTAGGTCCCTGGCTTATGGTAGTACCTCTTGTTCTTTTTGCTGAGGTGATTTCTTTCGTCTTGTCATTTTGTCCAGAGGAGAATAGATGAATGAGAGAACGAAATGCTAACAGGTTTACAACGTCCCCAGCAAATATACTGTATACAAATCAGAAAAGACCTGAAACCAGGGGAAAAGAAAGGGAAAGAAAGAAAAAAGAAAGAGAAAAAAGAAAAAAAAAAGATAAAAACAAAAACAAAACAATACAAAAATAGCAGAATATGATCAAATATGATCAGGCTAGTGCATAGATCAGTGCCACACACTAGATTTTGGGCGTATTTTGGTCTGTTAGAAAAAAGTGCCTCCTAAAATTTTAAAGGAAGAAAGACATATATGTACAAAATAAGGGTTGATACAATGAAGGGATGGAAGATGACTGTAAAGATGAAAATTATAAAAGATTTTATAAAAGGAATTGATAAAATAAGAAGTTGTTTGAAAAAAGAAAGAAGATTTAAGGAAAAAAAAAAGGAAAAAGGGAGAGAATGTGATCAGGCAGGAGACTAGAACAAAGCCATACACTAGTGATTTAGGGTATATTTTGATCTGTTAGAAGAAACTGTATCTCAAAATTTTAAAGAGAGAACAACTTATATATATATGCCAAAAATAAGGGTAACTACTATGAAGGGATAAAATATGACTCTAAAAATGAAAAATAAATTTTTTTTAAAAAAATGGGATTGATAAGATGTTGGTTGAAAAGGGAAAAATAAAAATAAAAAAACAGTTAAGAAAAATTAACTTTGATGAACTAATGAATCATGGTAAAAAAAGGCCATGAATTCTATGTACAGTATTCCCCTAGCGCTGGAGTTCTCCCGTTCTCCTTGATGGGTAAACTTGGTGTTGGCTTGCTGGCTGTTCGTGCTGATCTTCTGGGGGAGGGGCCTGTTGCTGTGGTTTCCAAATGTCTTTGCCGGAGGCTGAATTGCCCCGCCCTTGTCGGTCCGGGCTAAGGAAGCTGCTCGGGTTTGCTCTCAGGAGCTTTTGTTCCCTGCAAGCTCTCGGTACAGCTTTGGAGGACCAGGGTGAAAATGGTGGCCTCCCAATCTCCACCTGGAGGGGCTGAGAACTCGGGGCCCCGCTCCTCAGTGTGCCCCCAGAGAAGAGCAGTCACTCCCGTCTCCCTGGTCTCCGGCCGCACTTCGTGCTCACCCGGCCTGTGACCGAGCGTTTCTATCTCTGGCACCCGACCCCGTGTGGAGTCTCCAAACCCAGGAGATCCCTGCGGTGCGCTCCTGCGCCGCTCCTCCCGGGGGAGGAAGGGGAGTCTCCCCGGCTCTGCTGCTTGTTGGGTCCCTGCTGCAGGAGCAGTGGCCTGACTGGGCCGCGGATCACAGTTTATGGCAACCCTGAGCTGAGAGCCCGCGCCTCGGCTCCGTCTCTGCAGCCAGCTTCCCCGCTCCGATACCTGGGAGCTCTGGCGCACTCAGGCACCCCCGGTCTTTCTGTGACCCCAAGGGTCCTGAGACCACACTGTCCCAGGAGGATTCCATCCCCTGCTTAGCCACTGGAGCGACGTCCCTCAGCCGAGCCAACTTTTAAAAGGTCCGATTTTGTGCTCCGCGGCTCTAGCACTTGCCAGAAGCGGCCGGCAGAGGCCCCTCCCCCGCCGTCTATCCTCCCGAATGTCGCCTCGGATTCACTTCTCCGCACGTCCTACCTTCCAGGAAGTGGTCGCTTCTCTGTTCAGAGAGTTGTTGCTACTCTCCTCTTTGATCTCCTGTTGAGTTCGTAGGTGTTCAGAATGGTTTGATCCCTATTCAGCTGAATTCTTTAGACCAGACGAAATCTAGGTCTCCTACTCCTCCGCCATCTTGCTCCG
>NW_027402392.1:0-3426 GCF_003265705.2 Callorhinus ursinus
GATACATGTCTTTCTCTGATTGACTTATTTCACTCAGCATAACACCCTCCAGTTCCATCTACGTCGTTGCAAATGGCAAGATCTCATTCCTTTTGATGGCTGCATAATATTCCATTGTGTATATATACCACAACTTCTTTAGCCATTCATCTGTCGATGGACATCTTGGCTCTTTCCACAGTTTGGCTATTGTGGACATTGCTGCTATAAACATTGGGGTGCACGTAGCCCTTCAGGTCCCTACATTTGTATCTTCGGGGTAAATACCCAGTAGTGCAATTGCTGGATCGAATGGTAGCTCTAATTTCAACTGTTTGAGGAACCTCCATACTGTTTTCCAGAGTGGTTGCACCACCTTGTATTCCCACCAACAGTGTAGGAGGGTTCCCCTTTCTCCACATCCCCGCCAACATCTGTCGTTCCCTGACTTGTTAATTTTAGCCATTCTCACTGGAGTGAGGTGGTATCTCATTGAGGTTTTGATTTGGATTTCCCTAATGCTGAGCGATGTTGAGCACTTTTTCATGTGTCTGTTGGCCATTTGGATGTCTTCTTTGGAAAAATGTCTGTTCATGTCTTCTGCCCATTTCTTGATTGGATTATTTGTTCTTTGGGTGTTGAGTTTGATAAGTTCTTTATAGATTTTGGATACTAGCCCTTTATCTGATATGTCATTTGCAAATATTTTCTCCCATTCTGTCGGTTGTCTTTTGGTTTTGTGGACTGTTTCTTTTGCTGTGCAAAAGCTTTTTATCTTGGTGAAATCCCAGTAGTTCATTTTTGCCCTGGCTTCCCGTGCCTTTCGTGATGTTTCTAGGAAGAAGTTGCTGCGGCTGAGGTCGAAGACGTTGCTACCTGTGTTCTCCTTTAGGATTTGGATGGACTCCTGTCTCACGTTTAGGTCTTTCAACCATTTGGAGTCTATTTTTGTGTGTGGTGTAAGGAAAGGGTCCAGTTACATTCCTCTGCATGTGGCTGTCCAATTGTCCCACCACCATTTGTTCAAGAGACTGTCTTTTTTCCATTGGACATTCGTTCCTGCTTTGTCAAACATGAGTTGACCATAGAGTTGAGGGTCCATTTCTGGGCTCTCTATTCTGTCCCATTGATCTATGTGTCTGTTTTTGTGCCAGTACCATACTGTCTTGATGATGACAGCTTTGTAATAGAGCTGGAAGTCTGGAATTGTGATGCCGCCAGCTTTGCTTTTCTTTTTCCATAGTCCTCTGGCTATTCGGGATCTTCCCTTGTTCCATACAAATTTTAGGATTATTTGTTCCATTTCTTTGAAAAAAGTAGATGGTATTTTGATGGGGATTGCATTGAATGTGTAGATTGCTCTAGGTAGCATTGACATCTTCACAATGTTGGTTCTCCCAATCCATGAGCATGGAACGTTTTTCCATTTCTTTGTGTCTTCTTCAATTTCTTTCCTGAGTATTTTATAGTTTTCTGAGTACAGATCCTTTGCCTCTTTGGTTAAATTTATTCCTAGGTATCTTATGGTTTTGGGTGCAATTGTGAATGGGATCGACTCCTTGATTTGTCTCTCTTCTGTCTTGTTGTTGGTGTATAGGAATGCCACTGATTTCTGTGCATTGATTTTATAGCCTGCTACTTGACTGAATTCCTGTATGAGTTCTAGCAGTTTTGGGGTGGAGTCTTTTGGGTTTTCCACATACAGTATCATATCATCTGCACAGAGTGAGAGTTTGACTTCCCCTTTGCCGATTTGGATGCCTTTGATTTCTTTTTGTTGTCTGATTGCTGTGGCTAGGACTTCTAATACTATGTTGAATAGCAGTGGTGATAGTGGACATCCCTGCCGCGTTCCTGACCTTAGGGGAAAAGCTCTCAGCTTTTCCCCATTGAGAATGATATTCGCTGTAGGTTTTTCATAGATGGCTTTTATGATATTGAGGTATGTACCCTCTATCCCTATACTCTGAAGAGTTTTGATCAAGAAAGGATGCTGTACTTTGTCAAATGCTTTTTCTGCATCTATTGAGAGGATCCTATGATTCTTGTTCTTTCTTTTGTTAATGTATTGTATCACGTTGATTGATTTGCAGATGTTGAACCAGCCTCGCAGCCCAGGGATAAATCCCACTTGGTCGTGGTGAATAATCCTTTTAATGTAGTGTTGGATCCTATTGGCTAGTATTTTGGTGAGAATTTTTGCATCCATGTTCATCAAGGATATTGGTCTATAATTCTCCTTTTGGATGGGGTCTTTGTCTGGTTTTGGGATCAAGGTAATGGTGGCCTCATAAAATGATTTTGGAAGTTTTCCTTCCATTTCTATTTTTTGGAACAGTTTCAGGAGAGTAGGTATTAATTCTTCTTGAAATGTGTGATAGAATTCCCCTGGGCAGCCATCTGGCCCTGAGCTTTTGTTTCTTGGGAGATTTTTGATGACTGCTTCAATTTCCTTAGTGGTTATAGGTCTGTTCAGGTTTTCTATTTCTTCCTGGTTCAGTTTTGGTAGTTGATACATCTCTAGGAATGCACCCATTTCTTCCAGGTTATCTAATTTGCTGGCATGGAGTTGCTCATAATATGTTCTTATAATTGTTCGTATTTCTTTGGTGTTGGTTGTGATCTCTCCTCTTTCATTCATGATTTTGTTGATTTGGGTCATTCCTCTTTTCTTTTTGATAAGTTTGGCCAGGGGTTTATCAATCTTGTGAATTCTTTCTAAGAACAAGCTCCTAGTTTCGTTGATCTGTTCTACTGTTCTTTTGGTTTCTAGTTCATTGATTTCTGCTCTGATCTTTATGATTTCTCTTCTCCTGCTGGGTTTAGGCTTTATTTGCTGTTCTTTCTCCAGCTCCTTTAGGTGTAGGGTTAGGTTGTGTATTTGAGACCTTTCTTGTTCCTTGAGAAAGGCTTGTATTGCTATGTACTTTGCTCTCAGGACTGCCTTTGTTGTAGCCCAAAGATTTTGAACAGTTGTGTTTTCATTTTCATTGGTTTCCATGAATTTTTTTAATTCTTCTTTAATTTCCTGGTTGACCCATTCATTCTTTAGTAGGATGCTCTTTAGCCTCCATGTATTTGAGTTCTTTATGACTTTCCTCTTGTGATTGAGTTCTAGTTTCAAAGCATTGTGGTCTGAAAATATGCAGGGAATGATCCCAATCTTTTGGTACCAGTTGAGACCTGATTTGTGACCTAGGATGTGATCCATTCTGGAGAATGTTCCATAGGCACTAGAGAAGAATGTGTATTCTGTTGCTTTGGGATGGAATGTTCTGAATATGTCTGTGAAGTCCATTTGGTCCAGTGTTTCATTTAAAGTCTTTATTTCCTTGTTGATCTTTTGCTTAGATGATCTGTCCATTTCAGTCAGGGGTGTGTTAAAGTCCCCCTCTATTAATGTATTGTTGTCAATGTGTTTCTTTGCTTTTGTTATTAATTGCCTTA
>NW_027402393.1:0-3426 GCF_003265705.2 Callorhinus ursinus
GTCTGATATAAGGATTGCCACCCCAGCTTTCTTTTGGTGTCCATTAGCATGGTAAATGGTTTTCCACCACCTCACTTTCAATCTGCGGTTGTCTTTGGGTCTAAAATGAGTCTCTTGCAGAGAGCATATTGATGGGTCTTGTTTTCTAATCCATTCTGATAGCCTGTGTCTTTTGATTGGGGCATTCAGCCCATTTACCTTCCAGGTAACTATTGAAAGATATAAATTTAGTGCCATTGTATTGCCTGTAAGGTGACTGTTACTGTATATTTTCTCTGTTCTTTTCTGATCTATGCTGCTTTTAGGATCTCTCCTTGCTTAGAGGACCCCTTTCAGTATTTCTTGGAGGGCTGGTTTCGTGTTTGCAAATTCCTTTAATTTTTGTTTGTCCTGGAAGCTTTTTATCTCTCCTTCTATTTTCAATGACAGCCTAGCTGGATATAGTATTCTTGGCTGCATATTTTTCTCGTTTAGTGCTCTGAAGATATCTTGCCAGTCCTTTCTGGCCTGCCACGTCTCTGTGGATAGGTCTGTTGCCAATCTAATGTCTCTACCATTGTAGGTTACATATCTCTTCTCCCGAGCTGCTTTCAGGATTTTCTCTTTGTCTCTGAGACTCGTAAGTTTTACTATTAGATGTCGGCATGTTGACCTATTTTTATTGATTTTGAGAGGGGTTCTCTGTGCCTCCTGGATTTGATGCCTATTTTCTTCCTCACATTAGGGAAGTTCCCTGCTATAATTTGCTCCAATATAGCTTCTGCCCCTCTCTCTCTTTCTTCTTCTTCTGGGATCCCAATTATTCTAATGTTGTTTCATCTATGGTATTGCCTATCTCTCTAATTCTGCCCTCCTGATCCTGTAGTTGTTTCTCTCTCTTTTTCTCAGCCTCTTTATTTTCCATCATTTGGTCTTCTATATCGCTGATTCTCTCTTCTGCTTCATTTATCCTAGCAGTTAGTGCCCCCATTTTTGATTGCACCTCATTAATAGCCTTTTTGATTTCGACTTGGTTAGATTTTAGTTCTTTTATTTCTCCAGAAACGGTTTCTCTAATAACTTCCACACTTTTTTCAAGCCCAGCTAGTATCTTTAAAGTCATGATTCTGAACTCTAAGTCTGACATTGTACTAATGTCCGTATTGAGTAGGGCCCTGGCTGATGGTACTATCTCTTGTTCTATTTGCTGAAGTGATTTTTTTGTCTTGTCTTTTTGTCCAGAGGAGAATAGATGAATGAGAGAACAAAATGCCAACAGGTTAACAACGTCCCCAGCAAATATACTCTAAACAAATCTGAAACGACCTGAAACCAGGGGAAAAGAAAGGGAAAGAAAGAAAAAAGAAAGAGAAAAGAAAGAAAAAAAAACAAAAAGAAAAAGATAAAAACAAGAACAAAACAATACAAAAAAACAGAATATGATCAAATATAATCAGGCTAGTGCATAGATCAGGGCCACACACTAGATTTTGGGCGTATTTTGGTCTGTTAGAAAAAAGTGCCTCCTAAAATTTTAAAGGAAGAAAGACTTATTTATGTACAAAATAAGGGTTGATATAATGAAGGGATGGAAGATGACTGTAAGGATGAAAATTATAAAGGATTTTATAAAAGGGATTGATAAGAAGTTGTTTGAAAAAAGAAAGAAGAAGATTTAAAAAAAAGAAAACGAAAAACGAGAGAAAAAAAAAAGGGAGAAAATGTGATCAGGCAGGAGACTAGAACAAAGCCATACACTAGTGATTTAGGATATATTTTGATCTGTTAGAAGAAACTGTGTCTCAAAATTTTAAGAGAGAACAATTTATATATATATGCCAAAAATAAGGGTAACTCCTATGAAGGGATAAAATATGACTCTAAAAATGAAATATAAAAAATGTTTTTTTAAAAAAAGGGATTGATAAGATGTTGGTTGAAAAAGGGAAAAAGAGAAATTAAAAAAACAGTTAAAAAATTAACTTTGAAAAACTAATGAATCATGCTAAAAAAAAGCCATTAATTCTATGTGCAGTATTCCCCTAGTGCTGGAGTTCTCCCATTCTCCTTGATCGGTAAACTTGGTCTTGGCTTGCTGGCTGTTCGTGCTGATCTTCTGGGGGAAGGGCCTATTGCCGTGGTTCCCAAATGTCTTTGCTGGAGGCGGAATTGCCCCGCCCTTGTGGGTCTGGGCTAAGCAAACTGCTCAGGTTTGCTCTCAGGGGCTTTTGTTCCCTGCAAGCTCTGGTACAGCTTTGGAGGACCAGGGTGAAAATGGTGGCCCCCCAATCTCCACTCGGAGGAGCTGAGAACTCGGGGCCCCTCTCCTCAGTGCGCCCCCAGAGAAAAGCAATCACTCCCGTCTCCCTGGTCTCTGACCCCACTGCATGCTCACCCGGCCTGTGACCGAGCATTTCTATCTCTGTCACTCAACCCTGTGTGGAGTCTCTAAACCCAGCAGATCCCTGTGATGCGCTTCTGCACCGCTGCTCCCTGGGGAGGGAGGGGAGTCTCCCCGGATCTGCTGCTTCCTGGGTCCTTGCTGGAGGAGCCGTGGCCCGACTGGGCCTCAGATCACAGTTTATGGCAACCCCGAGCTGAGAGCCTGCGCCTCAGCTCCGTCTCTGCAGCCGGCTTCCCCGCTCCAATACCTGGGAGCTCTGCTGCACTCAGGCACCCCTGGTCTTTCTGTGACCCTGAGGGTCCTGAGACCACACTGTCCCATGAGGGTTCTACCCCCCGCTTAGCCACTGGTGTGACGTCCCTTAGCGGAGCCGGCTTCTAAAAGTTCTGATTTTGTGCTCCGCGGCTCTATAACTTGCCAGAACCGGCCGACGGAGACCCCCTCCCCCGCCGTCTATCCTCCCGAATATTGCCTCGGATTCACTTCTCCGCACGTCCTATCTTCCAGTAAGTGGTCGCTTCTCTGCTCAGAGAGTTGTTGGTACTATCTTCTTCCGTCTCCTGTTGAGTTCGTACGTGTTCAGAATGGTTTTATCCCTATTCAGCTGAATTCCTGAGACCAGACGAAATCCAGGTCTCCTACTCCACCATTTTGCTCTCCCCCAGTTTTTCTTTCTTTAAAATTTTGGGAGGCACTTTATTCTAACAGACCAAAATACTCCCAAAATGTACTGTGTGGCACTGATCTATGCACCACCCTGATCATATTTAATCATATTCTGTTTTATTTTTTTGTTTATTTTTTTATCTTTTTTTCTTTCTTTCCCTTTCTTTTTTCTTTATTTCTTTTTTTAATTTTTTATTGTTATGTTAATCACCATATATTACATCATTAGTTTTTGATGCAGTGTTCCATGATTCATTCTTTGTTCATAACACCCAGTGCTCCATGCAGAACGTGCCCTCCTCAATACCCATCACCAGGCTAACCCATCCCCCCACCCCCCTACCCTCTAGAACCCTCAGTTTGTTTTTCAGAGTCCA
>NW_027402394.1:0-3426 GCF_003265705.2 Callorhinus ursinus
AAGGATGGTAAGACTTCCTGCTTTAACATGAGATGCTGTTCCCTGGGCGATAACAGCAGGAATTCGGACCACTACCCCTTCTTTTCCAAGAGCTTTGGGACTAGCCGTTGAGGTGCCCCCATTGGACTTTGTTTCTGCTGGCATCTTCCAAAGCTTGGAGCTAAAGGGCCACCAAGAAGGGGACTCCAGCTCCGTCAGCAACCTAAAAGACCAGACAAAACACAGAAACACAGTGAACTGAGCTTTAATGTTTTCCTGAAGACTGTTAACCATTTTGTAGTGTTCTGTTTCACAAGCACTCCGTGAAGCGGAAGAGCAGGAATTACTATCCGTGTGTTTTAGAAAAGAAAACGGAGGCTAAGAGCAGGATCTCGTAGGCCTACGGACACAAAGCCCATCAGTAGTAAACACAAAACATGAACACATGTCTTCTGACTAGAACGTTGCCCTTTTCACATTGGACCCTGGGTAATTCTGACTCAAAATAAATCCTGACCTCAATCTAGAACTTTCTGCAGTAATCTCTCCTTTCCAATGTGGTAACAAGCATGTGTGGCTACTGGGCATCCAGCGTGTGGCTGATATAACGAGGGACTGAATTTTCAACTTAACTACATGTGGCTAGTGGCTACCATAGTGGATGGCACCAGTGTAAAATACCCACGAATACAAAGAGATCTACCTTGTAGCAAAAAAAAAAAAAAAAAAAAAAGGAAGCAGGAAAAGAAAAGCAAAGGAACAAAGATCAAATGGTATCAACAGAAAATAAATATCAAGATGGTGGATAGACTCAACCATATTAGTAATTATACTAAATGTAAATAGACTAAATCCTCTAATTTAAAGGCAGACTCTCAGCCTGGATTAAAGAAAAAACCACCAAGACACAGCTATGTCTTGTTTATAAGAGACACTGAAATATAAGGACACAGAAACATCAAAAGCAAAGGGACTGGAAAAAAGACATATTGTGCCGAAAATAAACTCTAAGACAGGGAGTGTTACCAGGGATAAAAACAGACAATACATAATTAATAAGAGAGTCAATTTGACAAAAAGACTTAATACTAAACATGTATATCTAACACAATTTCAAAATTCATTAAGCAAAAATTAACAAAACTAAAAGGAGAAACAGACAATCACAGTTGTAGATTTCAACAAATTTCTCTCCATAATTAACACAGCAAGAAGACAAAAATGATGAGTAAGAATATAAACACTATTTAATCCACTCAGCCTGATATTTATGGAAACATCATCCAACCGCTGAATGCACACCCTTTTAAAGTATATTCAAAACTTTAAGAAAAGAGTATAACATGTCTCAATAAATTTCAAGTATACCATCTGTCCCCAAAGAAATGAAATCTGAAATTAATGACAAAAGACTAATAGAAAGTCCTCAAATATTTGCAGATTAAGCACAATTCTAAATAAAGGGAATTGGACAATATCTGAAGTGAATGAAACAAAACAATATGCAGGAAATGGCAGGATGCAAGTAGAGCAGTCACGAGGAAAATTTATAGTTCTCAATGCGTGTATTTGAAAACTTCTCAGAAAGGTTTATAATCAGTGATTTAAGCTTCTGTCACGAAAAGTTATAAATTAAACCCATAGTAGAAGAACGGAAAAGCAGAAATCAATGAAACTGAAAACAGAAGAAAAGAAAATATTAACAAAGCCAAAAGTTGGTTCTTTGAAGTAATTTTAAAAAATTAAACCCTTACAAGACATGAACAAGAATAAAACAAAGAGGGGTGCCTGGGTGGTTCAGTCGGTTAAGCGTCTGCCTTTGGCTCAGGTCATGATCCCATGGTCCTGGGATCCCCCGCATCAGGCTCCCTGCTCTGTGGGGAGGCTGCTTCTCCCTCTCCCTCTGCTGCTCCCCCTGCCTGTGCTCTCTCGCTCAGTGTCAAATAAATAAAATCTTAAAAAAAAAAAAAAGAATAAAGCAAAGAAGATGCACATTACCAATACCAGGAATAAAAAGGGAGGCATCACCATAGATCCTTTTAGCCCTGGAAAGCCTTCTAGGGGATATCATACCCAACTTTACACCAATAAATGGGACAACTTATATGAAATAGACAAAATACTCAAAACACCCAACCTTCCAAAACTGAAGCAAGAAACAGTTTAAGAATATGAACACCCATAAAGTGGCAGCAAGAGAAATTTAGAAAAAAAAATCCCATATATGAATGTACCAAAAATAATAAAATACCTTAGGGATAAATTTAACCAAGGAAATGAAAGACTTATACTCTGAAAACTATCAGACCTTGATTAAAAACAAACAAACAAACAAACAAAGATGACACAAGCAAATGGAAATACATACTATGCTCATGGACTGGAATAATTAATACTGTGAAAATGTCTATAATTCCCAAAGCAATCAACAGACTTAACGCAATCCCTATCAAAATACCAAGAGTATTTTCCATAGAACTAGAATAATACTAAAATTTGTATGGAACCACAAAAGACCTCAACTAGCCAAAGTGATCTTGAGAAAGAAGAACAAAGCTGGAGGTAGACGTATCAGAATCCCAGATTTCAGGATATACTACCAAGTTGTAGTAATCATAACAGTACACAGTACTGACACAAAAGCAGACACACTGATCAAAGGAATACAACAGAGAGCCCAGAAATACACCCACACTTACACTGTCAATTAATCTATGACGAAGGAGGCAAGAATATACAACAGGGAAAGGACAGTCTCTTCAACAAATGGTGGTGTGAAAACTAGACAGCCACATGCAAAAGAATGAAATAGGACTCTTTCTTACACCATACACAAAAATTAGCTCAAAATGGATTAATGGATTAAATGTGAGACTTGAATCCATACTAAAAGAAAACATATACAGTAAAATCGCCTTGACATCCGCCTTGGTAAGATATTTATGGATATGTCTCTTTAGGCAATGGAAAGAAAAGTGAAAACAAACTGTTGGGACTATATCAAAATAAAAAGCTTCTGCACAGCAAAGGAAATCACTGACAAAACAAAAAGGCAATCTACTGAATGGGAAAAGTTATTGGCAAATGATACATCTGTTAAGAGGTTAATATCCAAAATATATAAAGAACTTATACAATTAATCACCAAAACAAATGAACAATCCAATTAAAAAATGGGCAGAGGATCTGAATAGGCCTTTTCCCAAAGAAGACATCCATGTGGCCAAAAGACACATGAAAAGATCTCAACATCACTCATTATCAGGGAAATACAAATGAAAACCACATTGAGATATCACCTCACACCGGTCTGAATGGCTAAAATTAACAACACAGGAGACAACAGGTGTTGGTGAGGATGCAGAGAAAGGTGAACCCTCTTGCACTGTTGATGGGAATACAAACTGGTACAGCCACTCTGGAAAACAGTAAGGAGGTTCCTCAAAA
>NW_027402395.1:0-1335 GCF_003265705.2 Callorhinus ursinus
TTGACATCATCATTAGGAAAGTAGAAATTTAAACAATAGTGAGACAGTACTGCACACCTATCACAAATACTAAACTCCAAAAATAAGAACACCAATTGCTGGAAGATGAAGAATGGCACTAACTGTCCCTTCAGGAGAGATTTTGGCCATTTTTTCCAAACCTAAGTAAGTCTCATGTTAAGATCCAACAATTGCGGGGAGGCGGAGCAAGATGGCGGAGGAGTAGGAGACCTAGATTTTGTCTGGTCTCAGGAATTCAGCTAAATAGGGATCAAACCATTCTGAACACCTACAAACTCAACAGAAGACCGAAGAAGAGAGTAGCAACAACTCTCTGAACAGAAAAGTGACCACTTTCTGGAAGGTAGGACGAGCGGAGAAGTGAATCCGAGGCGATATTCGGGAGGATAGACGGCGGGGGAGGGGCCACTGCCGGCCGCTTCTGGCAAGTGCTAGAGCCGCGGAGCACAAAATCGGACCTTTTAGAAGTTGGCTCCTCTGAGGGACGTCGCTGCAGTGGCTAAGCGGGGGGTGGAATCCTCCCGGGACAGTGTGGTCTCAGGACCCTTGGGGTCACAGAGAGACCGGGGGTGCCTGAGTGCGCCAGAGCTCCCAGGTATCGGAGCGGGGAAGCCGGCTGCAGAGACGGAGCAGAGTCGCGGGCTCTCAGCTCGGGGTTGCCATAAACTGTGATCTGCGGCCCAGTCGGGGCACGGCTCCTCCAGCAGGGATCCAGCAGGCGGCAGATCCGGGGAGACTTCCCTTCCTTCCCGGGGAGGAGCGGTGCGGGAACGCACTGCAGGGATCTGCTGGGTTTGGAGACTCTGTGCGGGGTCGGGTGCCAGAGATAGCAACGCTCGGTCACAGGCCGGGTGAGCACGGAGTGCGACCAGAGACCGGGGACACGGGAGTGACTGCTTTTCTCTGGGGGCACACTGAGGAGCGGGGCCCCGAGTTCTCAGCTCCTCCGGGTGGAGATTGGGAGGCCACCATTTTTGCCCTGGTCCTCCAAGGCTATACAGAGAGCTTGCAGGGAAGAAAAGCTCCTGAGATCAAACCCGAGCAGCTTGCTTAGCCCGGACCAACAAGGGCGGCGCAATTCAGCCTCCAGCAAAGACATTTGGAAACCACAGCAACAGGCCCCTCCCCCAGAAGATCAGCACAAACAGCCAGCAAGCCAAGACCAAGTTGATCGATCAAGGAGAATGGGAGAACTCCAGCGCTAGGGGAATACTGCACATAGATTCATGGCTTTTTTTTTTTTTTTTTAACCATGATTCATTATTTCATCAAAGTTAATTTTTGTTGACTGTTTTTTTTTATTTTTCTTTTTCC
>NW_027402395.1:1435-1974 GCF_003265705.2 Callorhinus ursinus
AAAAAAAAAAACATTTTTCATTTTTCATTTTTAGAGTCATATTTTATCCCTTCATAGTAGTTACCCTTATTTTTGGCATATATATATAAGTTGTTCTCTCTTTAAAATTTTGAGGTACAGTTTCTTCTAACAGATCAAAATATACCCTAAATCACTAGTGTATGGCTTTGTTCTAGTCTCCTGCCTGATCACATTCTCTCCCTTTTTCCTTTTTTTTTTTCTTTTCTTAAATCTTCTTTCTTTTTTCAAACAACTTATCTTACCAAGTCCTTTTATAAAACCTTTTATAATTTTCATCTTTACAGTCATCTTCCATCCCTTCATTGTATCAACCCTTATTTTGTACATATATGTCTTTCTTCCTTTAAAATTTTAGGAGGCACTTTTTTCTAACAGACCAAAATACGCCCAAAATCTAGTGTGTGGCACTGATCTATGCACTAGCCTGATCATATTTGATCATATTCTGCTATTTTTGTATTGTTTTGTTTTTGTTTTTATCTTTTTTTTTCTTTTTTCTCTTTCTTTTTTCTTTCTTT
>NW_027402395.1:2074-3425 GCF_003265705.2 Callorhinus ursinus
TTTGCTGGGGACGTTGTAAACCTGTTAGCATTTCGTTCTCTCATTCATCTATTCTCCTCTGGACAAAATGACAAGACGAAAGAAATCACCTCAGCAAAAAGAACAAGAGGTATTACCATCAGCCAGGGACCTACTCAATACAGACATTAGTATGATGTCGGACCTAGAGTTCAGAATCATGACTTTAAAGATACTAGCTGGGCTTGAAAAACGCGTGGAAGTTATTAGAGAAACCCTTTCTGGAGAAATAAAAGAACTAAAATCTAACCAAATCGAAATCAAAAAGGCTATTGATGAGGTGCAATCCAAAATGGGGGCACTAACTGCTAGGATAAATGAGGCAGAAGAGAGAATCAGCGATATAGAAGACCAAATGATGGAAAATAAAGAGGCTGAGAAAAAGAGAGAGAAACAACTACAGGATCACGAGGGCAGAATTCGAGAGATAAGTGATACGATAAGACGAAACAACATTAGAATAATTGGGATCCCAGAAGAAGAAGAAGAGAGAGAGAGGGGGGCAGAAGGTATATTGGAGCAAATTATAGCAGAAAACTTCCCTAATGTGAGGAAGGAAACAGGCATTAAAATCCAGGAGGCACAGAGAACCCCTCTCAAAATCAATAAAAATAGGTCAACACCCCGACATCTAATAGTAAAACTTACGAGTCTCAGAGACAAAGAGAAAATCCTGAAAGCAGCTCGGGAGAAGAGATATGTAACCTACAATGGTAGAAACATTAGATTGGCAACGGACCTATCCACAGAGACGTGGCAGGCCAGAAAGGACTGGCAAGATATCTTCAGAGCACTAAACGAGAAAAATATGCAGCCAAGAATACTATATCCAGCTAGGCTATCACTGAAAATAGAAGGAGAGATAAAAAGCTTCCAGAACAAACAAAAACTAAAGGAATTTGCAAACACGAAACCAGCCCTCCAAGAAATATTGAGAGGGGTCCTCTAAGCAAAGAGAGAACCTAAAAGCAGCAAAGAGCAGAAACGAACACAGACAACAGACAGTTAACAGTCACCTTACAGGTAATACAATGGCACTAAATTCATACCTTTCAATAGTTACCCTGAATGTAAATGGGCTCAATGCCCCAATCAAAAGACACAGGCTATCAGATTGGATTAAAAAACAAGACCCATCAATATGCTGTCTGCAAGAGACTCATTTTAGACCCAAAGACACCCCAAGATTGAAAGTGAGGGGGTGGAAAACCATTTACCATGCTAATGGACACCAAAAGAAAGCTGGGGTGGCAATCCTTATATCAGACAAACTAGATTTTAAAACAAAGACTGTAATAAGAGATGAGGAAGGACACTATATCCTACTTAAAGG
>NW_027402396.1:0-3425 GCF_003265705.2 Callorhinus ursinus
CTTTGGGGGTGTGTAGCAGAACAATTCACTCCTTGAGCCACCATTCCTCCCCCTGTAAAATGCTGGCAACATTGGGGGGGTGGCTGTGTGAGCAGGATGCAGGAGACGGCAGGGTTAGGGAGGGGATCTCTAAGGCCAGGGGACGGATGCTGTCCAGAGGAGGGAGGGCAGGCTGTGAGCCAGGTCCTTGCCCCGTCAGTTCCTTCCCAAACTCAGAACAGCAGATTCAGGAGAGCAGTCTGTGTCCTGCCTCTGTGCTGTCCCACACCTGGCCTTCTCTGCCCCTTAGGTACAGCACATCACAGCCCAGCACATGCCCAGTCACAGACCAGCACCAGGTTCCTCCTGCCTCCTACACTGCTGCTTGGCACCCACACATTAGGGTCCTGGGGAAGCTTGGAGCTTCCAGGAGCCAGGGTGGGACTGATAGCTTTAGGGAACTATGCTGAGGTGTGTTGACAGGTAGAGCGCTCCTATAGGTAGGGAGGGATTTAGGTCCATTTAGAGATTCAGATAGTACGGCAATGTCCCATCGCAGAGGCACTCTTGGCTCATTTTGCCCCAAGGTAACGTCCTACATCACTGCAGAACACTATTCGCACCAGGAAACTGACAATGTGGTATGATGGACATGTCTAGGTCTGTCACTTTGTCATGGACATTTATAGATTCAACAGCACAATCCAGGTATGGAACTACTCTGTCAGCACAAAGATCTCCTTCATGCTACCCATCCCTGCCCATGGCATTCACCCCTGTGTTTTACATTTTGTATATACTGGCATTTTGTTACATGAGGGAACTCCTACAGCTGTGACCGGTGATATTGTGTGGTTTCATTCGGGATAATACACCTGGAATCCATTCACGTTTTGTGTTATCCTAACTGTATGACTTTTTATCACTGAGTTGGGCTCCCTAGTTTGGAAATGCCACAGTTTGTTCATCTGCTCCCCTTTTGAGGGATATTTTTGTTTCCGGGATTTAGAGACTACAAATAATCCCACAGTGAATATTTGGCATATTGTTTTGTGGGATCTTAAATTTTCATTCTCGAGGATAAAGGTCGAGGACAGTGATTCCTGGGTTGTCGCATTTATGTTTTCCTTTTGCATAACCAGTCAAACTGTCTTACCAGAGTGACTGTTCCATTTACATTCCCACCAGCAATGTAGGAGATCTGGCTCTTTCCAACATTTGATGTTTTTACTCTGCTTTATATTAAGGAGCTTTCCTAACAGGTAGGTAGTAGTGATTACTCAATCAGGTTTTCCTTTACATTTCCCTCATGGCAACTAATGTGTAGTTTTTCTTGTGCTTATTTGACATCTGCATGTTTTCTTTGCTGAAATGTCTGTTCATGACTTTTGCCCACTTGCTATTTGGATAGTTTTTTTTTTTTCTCTCCCCCGGTTGTGTTTTAATTTTTCATATATTATAGATAGAAGTTCTTTGTCAGATAAGTGGTTTGAAAACATATTCACCTAGTGTATGCCTTGTCTTTTCATCCTCCTAACAAGATCTTTACAACAACAGACGGTTTTAATCTTGATAAAGTCCAGTGTTATACCTTAATGAATCCTCCTTTCTTGTCTTGTGTAAAAATGCACCAAATGCTAAGTTTAGAAAATGGCTAAACATCCGTAATGTATTTTCTCACAATTCTGCTGGGTAGAAGTCCAACATAAGGCACCAATGTGGTCAGGTTCTGAGGAAGCCCATCCTCCTGGAGGTTTGTTGATAACCACCTTCTGGCTTTGTGCTCACATAACCTTTCTTTGTAGGTGTGCATGGAGAGTGCAAGCTCTCTGTGTCTCTTGTCATAAGCATGCTAAACCCATCATGAGAGTCCTAACCTTGTGACCTAACTCAACCTATGTTCCTTCCAAGGTGCCAGGTCCAGTATCATAGGGGTTAGAACTGAAACATGTGAATGGGATGGGGGACCGAATTTAGTCTATACCATGTGTCTTGATGACTGTCTTGGGTTCCCTCTGTTTGGGTTTTGTCATTTTCTTAAATTTTAGGCTCATGTCTTTTGTCAACTTTGGGAGATGATCAGCCATGTTTTCTCAAAATATTCTTCTTTTTTTCCTTTACATTTCTTTCAAATACACTTTAATCCCTATTTTTCTTGTTTTCTCATTCTGGGATTCTTGTGACATGAATAGATTTTTGTTTTTGTAGGTTTTTCTTTCTCTCCATTGTTCATATGAGATACTTTCTGTTGTTCTACCTTCAAGGTCCTGACTCTTTCCTCTGTTATCTACATTGCCCTACTGAGCCAATTTACTGCGTTGCAAAAAATTTAGTTATATTTTTTCAGTTCTAATTGTTAATTACATTCTTTTTTATATCTTTCTGTCCTGAGACTTACTTTCCTTTGATTCCATCACAACTGCAATAGCTTGTGGAAGCATTTTTATAATGGTTCCTTTCAAACCCATTGGAAATCCCAACATCTAGGTCATCACTGATCTTAGCGATCTTTGGATTGTGTGGCATGGTCAAGATGACCTTTTTCTGGAATTTGGCATGGTGAATGTTCTTGATTATCCACCTTGCCTATTTGGGGTCTTATGTCATGTGACTCTGGATCGTCTTCATTCTGGTGTATGAGCAGGTGGTGGGTCTACAAGAGCGTGGCTAGTACGAGAAGCCCCAGTTATGTGCCCAAACTAGAAGAAGCAAACTGAAGTCTGGCCAAACACAGCCGTGAGGTTCCAGTGTACCTGTGGGGAATGTCACATCTTCCTGTCATTCTTACCAGAAGCCAGAGTTGAGGGCACATGACAGCTAAAAACGTGTGCTGAATTTATTTCTGTGCATTGATGAGGCCTTTGTAAGGGCCAGAAGTCTAGTTGGGAGGGGAAGATTTTAGGAAAAGTGCGTTCTGTGTAAATGGACCTCATTTGAGAACTTTTGTTTATGTTGGTGGAAGAAGGGTGGGCTTACTGAGATGGCTGGCACTGCTGTTGGGCTTGCTCAAAACTCAAGTCTAGGTGGCCCCTTCTACTAGTGCCCTCATCCTAGATATTGTCCTCCCAGGACCTGCTGAGGGAGCCCAGGCCACATAGAAAAGGTGAGCCCCGAGCTGGTGGGCTGACTAGTGTGAAATTAGATGCAAGTTCCCCTCCCTACTCACTTTTGCAAATGCCAGGTTGGGAATGAACTTTACCCTCTTCCAATCCATCACAGTGCGGTCACAAAGGGAGCATAGCTTGGTAGTTAGCTCACCTCCAAGCTCCAATGATCAGTCTCTCCCTCTCTCTGCATCAGCCTGGGGCAGGTGTGGGGTCCTCTCACATCCACCCTGGCACTCCCTAGGGGAGACAGACCACTCACCACTGAACACAGGGCCAGGGTTCTCATGAAGGGTTCTCCCTTCAGGCATAACCCCAGGACCATTCCCATGCCTGATCCAG
>NW_027402397.1:0-3424 GCF_003265705.2 Callorhinus ursinus
AACAGGCCTCTGAGGACCGACTCCTGAGAAGCAAACCTAGGTTATGGTAGGGGCTTAGGGGCTTGGCAGGCTGAATCTATGGGCACTATTGCTAGCTTCCCGGGGATCTGAGTTGAGGCCATGTGTCGGGGTGAGTGTGAAGCTCATGGTTTGTGGCAAGGGGGCCAATGAAAGTGCAGGTGTGCTTTAATGTGCATGCAGTGTACTCCTGCTCTGAACACTCTGCTGAGTTCCAAATGGCGTGTTTTCCTTCTGGGTGACAAGCAGAGACTTATGGTCTTGCTGGAGCCAGCCTTCGCGGACAGATCCCTCAGAAGCCTCCGTAGGGTGACGGTTAGGATCTGGGGGCACGGCAGGCCAGACATGCAAGCACTGTAGCCTGCTCGGTGGGGTTTGTCTAGAGGGCGTGGGTCAGGGTGTCAGGTTGAGTGTCAGGCTCAGGGCTTGCCGCCAGAGGGCGCCAAATTTGTGCGTTGGCTGGGATGGGGATTCAGAGTTCTCGGGTTCTGAACGCACTCCGGAGTTGCAAGTAGTGTGTTTGAATTCTTTTCGGCAAGCTGAGACGTCTGGTGTTGCTCAGGTATTGCCATCCCTGGGGCTTTGGAGCCAGGCTTCTGGGGACAGAAACTCAGAAGCCAACCTAGGGATAGACTTACGGCCTAGGGTCATTTCATCCCTGATCGGCCCACGCTGGGGCAAGCTTCGGGGGGTGGGTGATCTGAGTTGGGGGTGTGGGATTAGGGTGAGTGTGAAGCTCAGGGTTTGCGGGTAGGAGCCGTTGAAAGTGGCATTTCGCTGGGATGGGCACCCAGATTTCTCCTACTCGGAAAGCTTTGCCCTGAGTTCCCAATGGAGAGGTTCCTTTCTGGGAGACAGGCTGAATCCTCTGGTATTGCTCAGGAGCCCCCGATCCCTGTGGCTTTAGAGCCAGGCCTCTGGGGCCAGAGACCTCAGAAGCCCGCGAGGGATAGGGTTAGGGCCTAGGGTCACGGCAGGCCCGACGTGGCAGCATCGGGGGTTTGTCTTGAGGGCGTGGGTCAGGTTGAGTGTCAGGCTCAGGGTTTGTCGCGATAGAGTGCCAAATTTGTGCATTCCTTAGGATGGGCATTCAGAGTTCTCCTGCTCTGAATGCTTTTCGGAGTTCCAAATGCCGTGTTTTCCTTTTGGGTGGCAGCCTGAGTCACTCGATATTGCTCCGGTGCCCGAATCTGTGGGGCTTTGGAGCCAGTGTCTGGGGTCTGACCCCTCACAAGCCAACCGAGGGTGAGGGTTAGGACATAGGGGCACGGGACACTTGACCTCCCAGCACTGCGTCGAGGTTCCCGGGGGTGAGGGTTGAAGGCGTGGGTCAGCGTGAGTGTCTTGCTCTTCTTTTCGGCTGGGGGACCGCTGAAAGGGTGGGTGCGCTGGGATGGGCATGCTGCGTTCTCCTGCTCTGAATTCTTTCCGGAGTTCCAAACGGTGGGGTTTCTCACTGGGTGGCAAGCTCAGTCCTCTGGTATTGCTCAGGTGCCCCTTGCCTTTGGGGCTCTGGGGCGAGACCTCCGGGAACAAAGCACTCAGGAGCCAATCTAGGCTTGGGGTTAGGGCCTAGGGGCACGGCATGCAGGGTTCTCCTCCCAGTGCTTTCAGAATTGCCAAATGGCGCAGTCCTCTGGTATTGCTCAGGTGGCCCAAATCCCTGGGGCATGGAGCCAGGGACCTAGGGAGAGAGCTCTCCGAAGCCAAGCGAGGGTTAGGGTTAGGGCCCAGGTGCACGGCACTCCTGGTCTGCGGGAACTGTGGCGAGCTTCGGATGGGCTGTAGGTCTTGAGGGTGGGGGTCAGGTTGAGTGTCAGGCTCAGGGTTTGCCGCGAGGGAGCGCAGAAAGTGTAGTTTTGCTGGGATGGGCGTTCAGAGTTCGGCTCTGAATGCTTTCCAGAGTCCCACTTGTGGGGTTTTCTTCTGGGTGGCAGCCTGAGTCCCTTGATACTGCTCGGGTGTCCCGAATCTTTGGGGCTTTGGAGCCAGGCTCTGGGGACAGACCACTCAGAAGCCAACCTAGGGTTATTCTTTGGGCTTCGGGCCAAGACACGCCTGATGTGCCAGCGCTGTGATGAGCTTCCCGAGGTGAGAGTTGAGGTCGTGGGTTGGGGGAGCGTCAGGCTCAGGGATTGCGGACTGGGCACATTGAACTTGGGGTTCGTTGGGATGGACCGGCACAGTTCACCTGCTCTGAATGCTTAACGGAGTTCCCAATGGCACGTTTTCCTTTTTAGTGGCAGGCAGAATCTTTTGGTACTGGTCAGGTGTCCCAAAGCCCTAGGGCTTTGGAGCCAGGCTCTAGGGACAGAGCGCTCAGAAGCCAACTTAGGGTTAGGCTTAGGGCTTAGGGGCATGAGAAGGCTGATGTGCTGGCGCTGTGATGAGACTCCTGGGGTCAGAGTTGAAGCCATGGGTCAGGGCGGAAGGTCAGGCTCCGGGATTACAGCCTGGGCATATTGAACTTGGGGTTCGTTGGGATGGATGGGCACAGTTCTCCTGCTCGGAATGCTTACCAGAGTTCCCAATGGCACGTTTTCCTTTTTAGTGGCAGGCTGAGTCCTCTGGCACTGGTTAGGTGTCCCAGATCCCTGGGGCTTTGAAGCCAGGCTTCTTGGGACAGAAGCTCAGAAGCTAACCTAGGGATAGGCTTACGGCCTAGGGTCGTTTCAGCCCTGATCTGCCCACGCGGCGGCAAGCTTTGGGGGGCAGGGGATCTGAGTTGGGGCGCGGGTGAGGGTGAGAGTCAGGTCAGGGTTTGCAGGCAGGGGGCCGTTGAAAGTGGCATTTCGCTGGGATGAGCACGCAGAGTTCTACTGGGAAAACTTTGCCGCTGTTTCCCAATGGTGTGGTTTCCTTCTGGGAGACAGGGTGAATCCTCTGGTATTGCTAAGGTGCCCCCTATCCCTGTGGCTTTAGAGCCAGGCCTCTCAGGCCAGAGCCATCAGAAGGGAGCAAGGGATAGGGTGCGAGCCTAGGAGGCACTGAAGACCTGATGTGTAAGCACTGTGGCCTGCTTACTGTGGGTTTGTCTTGAGGGTGTGGGTCAGGTTGATTGTCAGGCCCAGGGTTGGCGGCCAGGGGGCGAAGAAAGTGTAGTTTTGCTGGGATAGGCATTCAGAGTTCTCCTGCTCTGAATGCTTTCCGGAGTTGCCAGAGGTGCGGTTTCCTTCTGGGAGGCAGCCTGAGTCCCTTGATACTGCTCGGGTGTCCCGAATCCTTTGTGCTTTGGAGCCAGGCCCTGGAGACAGACCGCTCAGATGCCAACCTAGGGTGAGGCTTAGGGCTGAGGGGTATGACAGGCCTGATGTGCCGGCGCTGTGATGAGCTTCCCGGGGTCTGAGTTGAGGCTGTGGGTCGGGGGGGGTGTCAGGCTCAGGGACTGCGGCTTGGGCACGTTGAA
>NW_027402398.1:0-2756 GCF_003265705.2 Callorhinus ursinus
TTTCATTCATGATTTTGTTGATTTGGGTCATTTCTCTTTTCTTTTTGGTAAGTCTGGCCAGGGGTTTATCAATCTTGTTAATTCTTTCAAAGAACCAGCTCCTAGTTTCGTTGATCTGTTCTACTGTTCTTTTGGTTTCTAGTTCATTGATTTCTTCTCTGATCTTTATGATTTCTCTTTTCCTGCAGGGTTTTGGCTTTATTTGCTGTTTTTTCTCTAGCTCCTTTAGGTGTAGGGTTAGGTTGTGTATTTGAGACCTTTCTTGTTTCTTGAGAAAGGCTTGTATTGCTATATACTTTCCTCTTAGGACTGCCTTTGCTGCATCCCAAAGATTTTGAACAGTTGTGTTTGTTTTCATTTTCATTGGTTTCCATGAATATTTTTAAATTCCTCTTTAATTTCCTGGTTGATCCACTCATTCTTTAGTAGGTTGCTCTTTAGCCTCCATGTATTCGAGTTCTTTTCAACTTTCCTCTTGTGATTGAGTTCTAATTTCAAAGCATTGTGGTCTGAAAATATGCAGGGAATAATCCCAATCTTTTGGTATCAGTTGAGACCTGATTTGTGACCTAGGATGTGATCTATTCTGGAGAATGTTCCATGGGCACTAGAGAAGAATGGAAGAATGTGTATTCCGTTGCTTTGGGATGGAATGTTCTGAATATGTCTGTGGAGTCCATTTGGGCCAGTGTGTCATTTAAAGTCTTTATTTCCTTGTTGAATTTTTGCTTAGATGATCTGTCCATTTCAGTCAGGGGGATGTTAAAGTCCCCCACTATTATTGTATTGTTGTCAATGTGTTTCTTTGCTTTTGTTATTAATTTCCTTATATAATTGGCTGCTCCCATGTTAGGGGCATAGATATTTAAAATTGTTAGATCTTCTTGTTGGATAGACCCTTTAAGTAGGATACAGTGTCCTTCCTCATCTCTTATTATAGTCTTTGTTTTAAAATCTAATTTGTCTGATATAAGGATTGCCACCCCAGCTTTCTTTTGGTGTCCATGAGTATGGTAAATGGTTTTCCACCCCCTCACTCTCAATCTGGGGGTGTCTTTGGGTCTAAAATGAGTCTCCTGTAGACAGCATATTGATGGGTCTTATTTTTTAATCCAGTCTGATAGCCTGTGTCTTTTGATTGGGGCATTTAGCCCGTTTACATTCAGGGTAACTATTGAAAGATATGAAATTAATGCCGTTGTATTGCCTGTAGGGTGACTGTTACTGTACATTGTCTATGTTCCTTTCTGGTCTATGTTGCTTTCAGGCTCTCTCTTTGCTTAGCGGACCCCTTTCAATATTTCTTGTAGGGCTGGTTTTGTGTTTGCAAATTCCTTTAGTTTTTGTTTGTCCTGGAAGCTTTTTATCTCTCCTTCAATTTTCAATGACAGCCTAACTGGATATAGTATTCTTGGCTGCATGTTTTTCTCGTTTAGTGTTCTGAAGATATCATGCCAGTCCTCTCTGGCCTGCGAGGTCTCTGTGGATAGGTCTGTTGCCAATCTAATGTTTCTACCATTATAGGTTATATATCTCTTCTCCTGAGCTACTTTCAAGATTTTCTCTTTGTCTCTGAGACTCGTAAGTTTTATTATTAGATGTCGGGGTGTTGACCTATTTTTATTGATTTTGAGAGGGTTTCTCTGTGCCTCCTGGATTTTGATGCCTGTTTCCTTCCCCACATTAAGGTAGTTCTTTGCTATACTTTGCTCCAATATACCTTCTGCCCCTCTCTCTCTTTCTTCTTCTTCTGGGATCCCAATTATTCTAATGTTTCATCTTATCGTATCGCTTATCTCTCGAATTCTGCCCTGGTATCCAGTATTTGTTTATCTCTCTTTTTCTCAGCTTCTTTATTTTCCATCATTTGGTCTTCTATATCACTAATTCTCTCTTCTGCCTCATTTATCCTAGCAGTTAATGCCCGCATTTTTGATTGCTCCTCATTAATAGCCTTTTTGATTTCGACTTGGTTAGATTTTAGTTCTTTTATTTCTCCAGGAGGGGTTTCTCTAATAATCTCCAAGATTTTTTCAAACCCAGCTAGTATCTTTAAAATCATCATTCTGAACTGTACGTATGACATCGTACTAATGTCCGTATTGAGTAGGTCTCTGGCAGACAGTACTACCTCTTGTTCTTTTTGTTGAGGTGATTTTTTTTCGTCTTGTCATTTTGTCCAGAGGAGAATAGATGAATGAGAGAACAAAATGCTAACAGGTTAACAACGTCCCCAGAAAATATACTCTAAACAAATCAGAAAAGACCTGAAACCAGGGGAGAAGAAAGGGAAAGAAAAAAGAAAGAGAAAAAAAAAGAAAAAGAAAAAGATAAAAACAAATAAATACAGAACTAAACAAAAAAAACAGAATATGATCAAATATGATCAGGCTAGTGCATAGATCAGTGCCACACACTAGATTTTGGGTGTATTTTGGTCTGTTAGAAGAAAGTGCCTCCTAAAATTTTAAAGAAAGAAAGACTTATATATGTACAAAATAAGGGTTGATACAATGAAGGGATGGAATATGACTGTAAAGATGAAAATTATAAAAGATTTTATAAAAGGTATTGATAAGATAAGAAGTTGTTTGAAAAAAGAAAGAAGATTTAAAAAAAAGAAAAAAAAGGGAGAGAATGCGATCAGGCAGGAGACTAGAACAAAGCCATACACTAGTGATTTAGGGTATATTTTGATCTGTTAGAAGAAACTGTATCTCAAAATTTTAAAGAGAGAACAACTTATATATATATAT
>NW_027402398.1:2856-3423 GCF_003265705.2 Callorhinus ursinus
TTGGTTGAAAAAGGGAAAAAGAAAAATTCAAAAAAAAAAACCAGTTAAAAAAATTAACTTTTTAAGACTGATGAATCATGGTAAAAAAGCCATGAATTCTATGTGCAGTATTCCCCTAGCGCTGGAGTTCTCCTGTTCTCATTGATCGGTAAACTTGTTCTTGGCTGGCCGTTCATGTTGATCTTCTGGAGGAGGGGCCTGTTGCCGTGGTTCCCAAAAGTCTTTGCCGGAGGCAGAATTGCCCCGCCCTTGTCGTTCTGGGCTAAGCAATCTGCTCGGGTTTGCTCTCAGGAGCTTTTGTTCCCTGTAAGCTCTCCGTACAGCTTTGGAGGACCAGGGCAGAAATGGTGGCCTCCCAATCTCCACCTGGAGGAGCCAAGAACTCGGGGCTCTGCTCCTCAGTGCGCCCCCAGAGAAAAGCAGTCAGTCACTCCCGTCTCTCCGGTCTCCGGCCGCACTCCGTGCTCACCCGGCCTGTGACTGTGCGTTTCTATCTCTGACCCCTGACTCGGTGTGGAGTCTCTAATTCCAGCAGATCCCTGTGGTGCGCTCTCCTGCCGCTCCTCC
>NW_027402399.1:0-531 GCF_003265705.2 Callorhinus ursinus
AAAATGTCTGTTCATGTCTTCTGCCCATTTCTTGATTGGATTATTTGTTCTTTGGGTGTTGAGTTTGATAAGTTCTTTATAGATTTTGGATACTAGCCCTTTATCTGATATGTCACTTGCAAATATTTTCTCCCATTCTGTCGGTTGTCTTTTGATTTTGTGGACTGTTTCTTTTGCTGTGCAAAAGCTTTTTATCTTGATGAAATCCCAATAGTTCATTTTTGCCCTTTCTTCCCTTGCCTTTGGCGATGTTTCTAGGAAGAAGTTGCTGCGGCTGAGGTCGAAGAGGTTGCTACCTGTGCTCTCCTTTAGGATTTTGATGGACTCCTGTCTCACATTTAGGTCTTCCAACCATTTGGAGGCTATTTTTGTGTGTGGTGTAAGGAAATGGCCAGTTTCATTCTTCTGAATGTGGCTGTCCAATTTTCCCAACACCATTTGTTGAAGAGACTCTTTTTTCATTGGACATTCTTTCCTGCTTTGTCTGAAGATGAGTTGACCATAGAGTTGAGGGTCCATTTCTGGGCTCTC
>NW_027402399.1:631-3421 GCF_003265705.2 Callorhinus ursinus
TTGTGTCTTCTTCAATTTCTTTCATGAGTATTTTATAGTTTTCTGAGTACAGATCCTTTGCCTCTTTGGTTAAATTTATTCCTAGGTATCTTATGGTTTGGGGTGAAATTATAAATGGGATCGACTCCTTGATTTGTCTCTCTTCTGTCTTGTTGTTGGTGTATAGGAATGCCACTGATTTCTGTGCATTGATTTTATATCCTGCTACTTTACTGAACTAGAACTCTAGTATGAGTTCTAGCAGTTTTGGGGTGGAGTCTTTTGGGTTTTCCACATACAGTATCATATCATCTGCAAAGAGTGAGAGTTTGACTTCCTCTTTGCCGATTTGGATGCCTTTGATTTCTTTTTGTTGTCTGATTGCTGTGGCTAGGACTTCTAATACTATGTTGAAGAGCAGTGGTGAGAGTGGACATCCCTGCCGCGTTCCTGACCTTAGGGGAAAAGCTCTCAGCTTTTCCCCATTGAGAATGATATTCGCTGTAGGTTTTTCATAGATGGCTTTTATGATATTGAGGTATTTACCCTCTATCCCTATACTCTGAAGAGTTTTGATCAAGAAAGGATGCTGTACTTTGTCAAATGCTTTTTCTGCATCTATTGAGAGGATCATATGATCCTTGTTCTTTCTTTTGTTAATGTATTGTATCACGTTGATTGATTTGCGGATGTTGAACCAGCCTTGCAGCCCAGGGATAAATCCCACTTGGTCATGGTGAATAATCCTTTTAATGTACTGTTGGATCCTGTTGGCTAGTATTTCGGTGAGAATTTTTGCATCCATGTTCATCAAGGATATTGGTCTGTAGTTCTCCTTTTTGATGGGGTCTTTGTCTGGTTTTGGGATCAAGGTAATGGTGGCCTCATAAAATGAGTTTGGAAGTTTCCCTTCCATTTCTATTTTTTGGAACAGTTTCAGGAGAATAGGTATTAATTCTTCTTGAAATGTCTGATAGAATTCCCCTGGGAAGCCATCTGGCCCTGGGCTTTTGTTTGTTGGGAGATTTTTGATGACTGCTTCAATTTCCTTAGTGGTTATAGGTCTGTTCAGGTTTTCTATTTCTTCCTGGTTCAGTTTTGGTAGTTGATACATCTCTAGGAATGCACCCATTTCTTCCAGGTTATCTAATTTGCTGGCATAGAGTTGCTCATAATATGTTCTTATAATTCTTTGTATTTCTTTGGGGTTGGTTGTGGTCTCTCCTCTTTCATTCATGATTTTGTTGATTTGGGTCATTTCTCTTTTCTTTTTGGTAAGTCTGGCCAGGGGTTTATCAATCTTGTTAATTCTTTCAAAGAACCAGCTCCTAGTTTCGTTGATCTGTTCTACTGTTCTTTTGGTTTCTATTTCATTGATTTCTGCTCTGATCTTTATTATTTCTCTTCTCCTGCAGGGTTTAGGCTTTCTTTGCTGTTCTTTCTCCAGCTCCTTTAGGTGGAGGGTTAGGTTGTGTATTTGAGACCTTTCTTGTTTCTTGAGAAAGGCTTGTATTGCTATATACTTTCCTCTCAGGACTGCCTTTGCTGTACCCCAAAGATTTTGAATAGTTGTGTTTTCATTTTCATTGGTTTCCATGAATTTTTTTTAATTCTTCTTTAATTTCCTGGTTGACCCATTCATTCTTTAGGTACGATGCTCTTTAGCCTCCATGTATTTGAGTTCTTTCCGACTTTCCTCTTGTGATTGAGTTCTAGTTTCAAAGCATTGTGATCTGAAAATATGCAGGGAATGATTCCAATCTTTTGGTACCGGTTAAGACCTGATTTGTGACCTAGGATGTGATCAATTCTGGAGAATGTTCCATGGGCACTAGAGAAGAATGCGTATTCCGTTGCTTTGGGATGGAATGTTCTGAATATGTCTGTGAAGTCCATTTGGTCCAGTGTGTCATTTAAAGTCTTTATTTCCTGTTGCTCTTTTGCTTAGATGATCTGTCCATTTCAGTCAGGCGGGGTGTTAAAGTCCCCCACCATTATTGTATTGTTGTCAGTGTGTTTCTACACTTTAGTTATTAATTGCCTTATATAATCGGCTGCTCCCATGTTAGGGGCATAGATTTTTACAATTGTTAGATCTTCTTGTTGGATACACCCTTTAAGTAGGATATAGTGGCCTTCTTCATCTCTTATTACAGTCTTTGTTTTAAAATCTCATTCTTCTGATAGAAGGATTGCCACCCCAGCTTTCGTTTGGTGTCCATTAGCATGGTAAATGGTTTTCCACCCCCTCACTTTCAATCTGGGGGTGTCCTTGGGTCTAAAATGAGTCTCTTGCAGACAGCATATGGATGGGTCTTGTTTTTTAATCCAATCTGATAGCCTGTGTCTTTTGATTGGGGCATTTAGCCCATTTACATTCAGGGTAACTATTGAAAGGTATGAATTTAGTGCCATTGTATTGCCTGTAAGGTGACTGTTACTGTATACTGTCTCTGTTCCTTTCTGATCTATGCTGCTTTTAGGCTCTCTCTTTGCTTAGAGGACCCCTTTCAATATTTCTTGGAGGGCTGCTTTCATGTTTGCAAATTCCTTTAGTTTTTGTTTGTCCTGGAAGCTCTTTATCTCTCCTTCTATTTTCAATGACAGCCTAGCTGGATATAGTATTCTTGGCTGCATATTTTTCTCGTTTAGTGCTCTGAAGATCTCATGCCAGTCCTTTCTGGCCTGCCAGGTCTCTGTGGATAGGTCTGTTGCCAATCGAATGTTTCTACCATTGTAGGTTACATATCTCTTCTCCCGAGCTGCTTTCAGGATTTTCTCTTTGTCTCTGAGACTCGTAAGTTTTACTAT
>NW_027402400.1:0-941 GCF_003265705.2 Callorhinus ursinus
GCAAATCAAGTTTAGAATTCTATTTCTGGGGAGGCGGAGCAAGATGGTGGAGGAGTAGGAGACCTGGATTTCATCTGGTCTCAGGAATTCAGCTGAATAGGGATCAGACCATTCTGAACACCTACGAACTCAACAGGAGACCGAAGAGGAGAGTAGCAACAACTCTCTGAACAGAGAAGCGACCACTTTCTGGAAGGTAGGACGTGCAGAGAAGTGAATCCGAGGTGATATTCGGGAGGATAGACGGCAGGGGAGGGGGCCTCCGTGGGCCGCTTCTGGCAAGTGATAGAGCCGCGGAGCACAAAATCGGACCTTTTAGAAGTTGGCTCCGCTGAGGGACGTCGCTCCAGTGGCTAAGCGGGGGGTGTAACCCTCGCGGGACAGTGTGGTCTCAGGACCTTCGGGGTCACAGAAAGACCGGGGGTGCCTGAGTGCAGCAGAGCTCCCAGGGATCGGAGCAGGGAAGCCGGCTGCAGAGACGGAGCCGGGGCGCGGGCTCTCAGCTCGGGGTGGCCATAAACTGTGATCCGCGGCCCAGTCGGGCCACTGCTCCCCCAGCAGGGACCCAACAAGCGGCAGAGCCGGGGAGACTCCCCTTCCTCCCCCGGGAGGAGCGGTGCGGGAGCGCACCGCAGGGATCTGCTGGGTTTGGAGACTCCACACGGGGTTGGGTGCCAGAGAGAGAAATGCTCGGTCACAGGCCGGGTGAGCACGGAGTGTGGCCGGAGACCAGGGACACGGGAGTGACTGCTTTTCTCTGAGGACGCATTGAGGAGCGGGGCCCCGAATTCTCGGCTCCTCTGGGCGGTGATTGGGAGGCCACCATTTTCACCCTGGTCCTCCAAAGCTGTACCGAGAGCTTGCAGGGAACAAAAGCTCCTGAGAGCAAACCCGAGCAGCTTGCTTAGCCCGGCCACACAAGGGAGGGGCAATTCCGCCTC
>NW_027402400.1:1041-3421 GCF_003265705.2 Callorhinus ursinus
TCCCCTCCCCCAGAAGATCAGCAGGAACAGCCAGCAAGCCAAGACCACGTTTACCGATCAAGGAGAACGGGAGAACTCCAGCGCTAGGGGAATACTGCACATAGAATTCATGGCTTCTTTTACCATGATTCATTAGTTTTTCAAAGTTAATTTTTTTAACTTTTTTTAACATTTTTCTTTTTCCCTTTTTCAACGAACATCTTATCAATCCCTTTTTTAAAAAAAAACATTTTTTATTTTTCATTTTTAGAGTCATATTTTATCCCTTCATAGTAGTTATGCTTATTTTTGGCATATATATATATGTGTGTGTGTGTGTGTGTGTGTGTATATATATATTTATATAAGTTGTTCTCTCTTTAAAATTTTGAGATACAGTTTCTTCTAACAGATCAAAGTATACCCTAAATCCCTAGTGTATGCTTTGTTGTAGTCTCCTGCCTGATCACATTCTCTCCCCTTTTTTTTTTTTAAATCTTCTTCTTTCTTTTTTCAAACAACTTCTTATTGTATCAATTCCTTTTATAAAATCTTTTATAATTTTCATCTTTACAATCATCTTCCATCCCTTCATTGTGTCAACCCTTATTTTGTACATATATAAGTCTTCCTTTAAAATTTTGGGAGGCACTTTTTTCTAACAGACCAAAATACGCCCAAAATCTAGTGTGTGGCACTGATCTATGCACTAGCCTGATCATATTTGATCATATTCAGGTTTTTTTTTTGTATTGTTCTGTTTTTGTTTTTGTTTTTATCTTCTTGTTTTTGTTTTTCTTTTCTTTTCCCTTTTTTCTTTCTTTCCCTTTCTTTTCCCCTGGTTGCAGGTCTTTTCTGATTTGTATAGAGTATATTTGCGGGGGACGTTGTTAACCTGTTAGCATCTTGTTCTCCCATTCATCTGTTCTCCTCTGGACAAAATGACAAGACGAAAAAAATCACCTCAGCAAAAACAACAAGAGATAGTACCATCAGGCAGGGACCTACTCAATACGGACATTAGTACGATGTCGGACCTAGAGTTCAGAATCATGACTTTAAAATACTAGCTGGGCTTGAAAAAAGCGTGGAAGTTATTAGAGAAACCCTTTCTGGAGAAATAAAAGAACTAAAATCTAACCAAGTCGAAATCAAAAAGGCTATTAATGAGGTGCAATCAAAAATGGGGGCACTAACTGCTACGATAAATGAGGCAGAAGAGAGCATCAGCAATATAGAAGACCAAATGATGGAAAATAAAGAGGCTGAGAAAAAGAGAGAGAAACAGCTACAGGATCACGAGGGCAGAATTTGAGAGATAAGCAATACGATAAGACGAAACAACATTAGAATAATTGGGATCCCAGAAGAAGAAGAAAGAGAGAGAAGGGCAGAAGGTATATTGGAGCAAATCATAACAGAGAACTTCCCTAATGTGGGGAAGGAAACAGGCATCAAAATCCAGGAGGCACAGAGAATCCCTCTCAAAATCAATAAAAATAGGTCAACACCCCGACATCTAACAGTAAAACTTAGGAGTCTCAGAGACAAAGAGAAAATCCTGAAAGCAGCTCGGGAGAACAGATCTGTAACCTATAATGGTAGAAACATTAGATTGTCCACAGACCTATCCACAGAGACCTGGCAGGCCAGAAAGGACTGGCATGAAATCTTCAGAGCACTAAATGAGAAAAATATGCAGCCAAGAATACTATATCCAGCTAGGCTTTCATTGAAAATTGAAGGAGAGATAAAAAGCTTCCAGGACAAACAAAAACTAAAGGAATTTTCAAACATGAAACCAGCCCTCCAGGAAATATTGAAAGGGGTCCTCTAAGCAAAGAGAGAGCCTAAAAGCACAGATCAGAAAGGAACAGAGACACATACAGTCAGTCACCTTACAGGCAATACAATGGCACTAAATTCATACCTTTCAATAGTTACCCTGAATGTAAATGGGCTAAATGCCCCAATCAAAAGACACAGGCTATCAGATTGGATTAAAAAACAAGACCCATCGATGTGCTGTCTGCAAGAGACTCATTTTAGACCCAAAGACACCCCCACATTGAAAGGGAGGGGGTGGAAAACCATTTACCATGCTAATGGACACCAAAAAAAAAAAAAAAAAAAAAAAAAAATATCAGACAAACTAGATTTTAAAACAAAGACTGTAATAAGAGATGAGGAAGGACACTATATCCTACTTAAAGGGTCTATCCAACAAGAAGATCTAACAATTGTAAATATCTATGCCCCAAACATGGGAGCAGCCAATTATATAAGGCAATTAATAACAAAAGCAAAGAAACACATTGACAGCAATACAATAATAGTGGGGGACTTTAACACCCCCCTGACTGAAATGGACAGATCATCTAAGCAAAAGATCAACAAGGAA
>NW_027402401.1:0-3420 GCF_003265705.2 Callorhinus ursinus
GCAGCCAGGAGGTAAAATTCAGTGACTCCCAACAGAATGAAAAAAAATAACTGAGCAATGCAATCATCAAAAGAAATAGTTTTATCTCCTGTAATCAGGGTGCCCAGGAACTTGGGTATACTGACAGTCGTGAATGAAACCTCTAGCAAGGAGAAATTTCTGAGGAAGAAATACATGGGGGTCTGGAGGTGAGGATCCAGCAGGGTAAGGATGATAATGGTCAGATTCCCCATGATGCTGAGCATGTAGGTGATGAGCAGAAAGACAAAGATCACGCCCTGAAGCTGTGGATCATCTGACAATCCCAGGAGGATAAACTCTGTTAGCTCTGTGTGGTTTCTCATTCTTCAATCCCTTATTTGTTGTTCTCCTGCCAGACCTCTAGGAGAAAACACAAGGAACAAACTCGAAGAGAGGATTAGCAAAGGTGTGGAGCCAGAATTTGGCTGAAATACTATGTGTTTTCATCTATAGGCGACAATTTATGTTAACTGATAAGAACAATAATCCCTTAATTTCCTCTCTTCTACAGGTGAAATCTCCAGTTATGGCAAGTTTGAAAACATTCAATATCACAGAGCTTGCAGGGCTAGAGCAGGGATTTTTCCCAGACTTTTCTGACTCTAAATAACACGTGTTAACTTTCAAAGATGTGTGCATGAGGTTTCTTCCCAGTGAAGATCACCTTTGTGCTCTTGCTCCAATTGTTTACTAGTTTCCCATTCTCTGTAAGTTAAAGCTTAATTACATTGAGAATCCTCAGAAATGGGAAAGATCCTGTATTTTTTAATGATGTGTGAGTGATTAGCCATCGATCAACTTTTGCTAACACTCAGTTTTTTCAACTCCTCCTATTACCTCATGGGTCAGATATACTAGAGTCATTGCCACCAACAACCTTTGATTTTAGAGATGAAGGGGAGAAAGAGGCAAGAAATAATTTAAGCTGGAGAGCTTAGAACTGTGTTTGATCCTATCTGAATCCCTGGCCATAGTTTATGACGTTTCAGCCTATATGTAATTATTATGACTTGTATTCCTGTACAAATGACTTCTCTTTCTATTTAAAATAACAATTATTACTATCATTATTAAAGAATTTCCCTCAGTTAAAGAGTTAGTTAAATATTCCCCAAGAAAACTCAGGTAAATAGTTTAATTTTTTTACTTGTATGTGGTTTTAAAGTAGTAAGTTTTAATTTCTCTTTTTTTAAAAAATATTAAATGATATTACCATAGTTATTTCCATAAGGAAGAGTGAGGATGTCTAGGCTTGAATCCAAGCCACTTACTAGGTCTGAAACTATGTAGTCTGTGTTTCTTCTATAAACACAGTTTATTCTTCTGTATACAGTCCTTTCTTACAAAGTTACTGTGAGTATTAAATGAATTAATATGTGAAGCATTTAGAAAAATGCTTAGCATTTTAAAAAAGCTATATAAGGATTGCTCAATGGAGAAATCCCTTGGTGAAAACCTTTGGAATTAAGATGGTGTCCTGTATTAAAAGCTTTGTCTAAAAGTAATAGTAATGAATAAAGTAACAGCAAGAAAATCACATAGGAACAATAATAATAACAAAAAAGTGAGATGGAATCATCTGGTTGTACAGTATCTGGGAGTCTCTAGGCAAGTGAATCTTAGCTTTGTTTTTCCACTTTGTGAACGTGGTGACCTCTCCCCACCATGGTGTATCTGCCTCCTGTCCCTCAACAATTCACTGCTCTCATTCAGCTAGGATGGTCACCACATTTGAGGCATGTTAGATATTTGTAGCACCTCAACATTGCTACCAAAGGCTACCAATATCCATTTTGTTTCTCTGTTCCTCCTTAGTAAGAGTAACCTTGCTACAATGATTGTGAAAATTGCCTTAAATAGAAAAATGTGTATGTAAGTAGCCTCGTGGGTAGCAGATTTCAATGACACCCCAAATCACCTTCTTATGTATTCCCACAACACTAGGTTTAATACCCTTTTTTGAGTCCCATAAAAATCTTCGACTGATTCTTCCTAGCCCACCACACATCTGTGCTGAATTCTCCTGTGAATTCCTCCACTACTCTGTGCAAATCTGAAAGTTAGGACAGAGTCTGACCTTCAAAGCCTTTGCAACACAGTCCAGTGCCTGGAAGAGTCATAAGAGGCTTAAAATAAACACTTGTTTAATTAATTCAGGAGGCTTAAAATAAACACTTGTTTAATCAATTCATTCATTCATTTTGAGTTTGTTCTTGCATCACAAATACCCATCAGATGAAGTTCTCTATTATATGCCCAATTCTTGGCTGCATAGTATGTAGGTTGTATCTTTTGTTTTGCAAGATATGTTTTCTTCGTTTAACTACTTTTCAATATATTCATTGGGCCTAAATTCCCCATATTGAGTAAATTATGACAAAGGACATATAAAAGAAGCCAAAGTTTTTTGATATACAACTAAAAAAACTTCATAAAACATTTTAAAATTAATTTTATTAAATTTCTTTAGCATTCATTCTTTTAATTAACTTTATTCTGCTCAGCTTCTTCTCAAAATACATGCTCAATAAATAGACAATATTTGGTTTAAATCTCAAGATTGAAATTTCTGCACTATTTTATTGGCATTGGAGATCCAGGTTAAAAAAAGTATAGTATTACTCTTCCATAGGTAATAATGTGCCATTGCACTGTATTTTTACCCTTATTTCAATTTTTTTGCATATTCTCTTTTCCTCTTAGATTTCCTATCAATTTTAAGACTGTTCTGTAAAATCAAACCATGACTGACTTACATATTTTGGTTATTGATTAAACCTTTGAGGGAATGTATGAAGAGCAATGAAAGAAGGTATTAATAGATAAGGAAGGTTCATGTGAACATCACTGAAAATGAGTACTGATAGGTCAATTTTGTAGGACCAGAGAACATACTTAAAGAAACTGTCAGAGGGCACCTGGGTGGCTCAGTCGTTAAGCGTCTGCCTTCAGCTCAGGACATGATCCCGGGGTCCTGGGGTCGAGTCCCACATCGGGCTCCCCGCTCAGCGGGAAGCCTGCTTCTCCCTCTCCCACTCCCCCTGCTTGTGTTCCTGCTCTCGCTGTCTCTCTCTGTCAAATAAATAAATAAAATCTTAAAAAAAAAAAAGAAACTATCAGAAAAGACGATCCAATATCAAAGACTTGAGGGAGGTATACTATACTATTTATGTAAAAATGTTAATGAAAATTCAATGGACTGTATTCATTTACCAACATCAGTTAAGCCTGATGGATGTTATTCATTCATTCATTCAGTAGCCTTTGGGGAGAAAAGACCTCAGTGTTTAACAAAGTGCATATGATTCCTCAAGCCTGAAGCCATCCTGAGGATGTACTCATGCAGAGTACGAAGGATGTCTCTAAGCATTTAGCCCATCTTTTTATTTCTGAATGCAG